>NC_050174.1:41142876-41310376 GCF_008315115.2 Sander lucioperca
CATATTCTGCCCATGAGGGCCCTTTGAGCCCATTCCTCATTATTTTCACCATGTATGTGTGAGATTGATTGTGCAATTTGTGCGATCCAAATGGACGAGTTAATGCCCGGTCCCGCTAATAGGCTCGCTCTGCCTTTCTCTGGTTGTGCTCCCCATTCAGGCGGAAAAGGAGAAACTTCAGCAAGCAGGCGACGGAAATCTTGAACGAATATTTCTACTCGCACCTCAGCAACCCGTATCCGAGCGAGGAGGCTAAAGAGGAGCTGGCCAAGAAGTGCAGCATCACAGTTTCCCAGGTGGGTAGTGCTCACTTAACAGTAGCTGGTGGGTAATCAGGGTGGGAAAAGGCTAGCGGAGAGGGATAGTTACCGTAGGTCACACCACCAAGACACAATGTCTTTAGCTAACCTTGACATTGTGGCTGCCTAATGATGCTTCAGTCAAGGCTGGTCCCAGTCAGTCAGAGCAGGGCCACAGGGAGGGGAGGCCTATATCATCTTGGCCTCAATCAAAAGCACTATGCTGTCCTTCCTTAGCCGATCCCAACGCTGGGTCCCCTGCCATTTCCCCCTCTCATTCCCATCTACCATGTGTGCTCTCTCTCTGTTGCCTGGTCAGTCGCTCAGGTCATAAGCTGGGAAGACAAATGGCATCATCCATTACTTTAAGAAAAGCAGTAAAAGTCTTGTGCTTCAACATGATACTGGCTATTTATTTGTATGTTTGCTGTTCAAGTGACCTCACAGGGCTCTGCTAATTCTCAGCTATATTGAGATTCAATTCAACTTTATTTATAGTGTCAAATCACAACAGAAGTTATCTCAGGACCCTTTACAGATAGAGTAGGTCTAGACACCACTCTAGACCCAACAAATCCCCCCCACCCCAATCCCAACCCATATAATTAAGATTAAATATTGAAATATTATTTCCCCACTTTATATATAAACCTGAAGGCAATTATCTCTTCGCACCTAACCCCCCCCCCCCCTACACCCACAGTATTATTATCCTGTCCTCTTTTTCTGCTGTGATTGTGACTACTAGCTAGATTTTTTTGATACTCTATTGTTCTATGGTTGTCCTCATGAGACACTATATCACAGAAACATGCATCTATACAATAATCTGCAGTGTTTTTTTCTGTGTTGGGAGGGGGTGTTGAGGGGTATATTGAGTGTAGTCATGAAGAGTCAGATACTGTAAAAGCCCATTCTTTTTTGCCTTCAGGGGGTGGGAAGCACCATCACAGTATCACAGGTATGTCATAACTTCTCCTGATCCACTGTTTTCATTTTTTTGTTTATGTATGTAATAGCCTCACAGTTTTCCACTGCACAGAACCTCCCTCCCTCACACCACTGGATCAATGCTAATGCTATCATGAATTACAGTATTTCAAGTTTGAATTTTTTTTATTTTAATAAAAAAAAAAAAAAAAAAAAAAAAAGAGTGGATAATGAGCATTTACATCCCACCTTTACGTCACACAAGAACAGACTATTTTTGATTGATTCATATTTTTTATGAACTACACCCATGTTATCACCATATTATGTGTGTACAAATGTGTCACATGAATTTTTTACTTTTTGGCTATTGTTTACCACATTATTTATTTACTTTTGTTTGTCGTAGAGCGTCGACTAATTGTGTGGTCTTTTGAATCTTCAAACTCAGCTCTGAAGTCATTTTTAGCCCCCCTTACTCGCCCTGTGCTCGCTGTGTGCTTTATAGCGGTTAAAGAAATGGCCACCGACCATCACAAATGGAGCTCCACTCTGTTTTCTGAGTGCCTCACAAAAACAGGTCACCGTTCCAGTTCCCATGAGAACAAATCAGTCTATGCAGAAATTAGAGAGCTTTTAAAAATTCACTTGAACTCATCTCAGGCCCCATTAGTGGCGAACTCCTCGACCGGCGGAGGCCACGGCAGACATTCTTATTGACTTATTCTTAGTGCTTTGGCTCATTTTAAGTGAGTAACAAAGTCGGGGGCTCGACATGATGCCGAGTGCGCCGTAAGTGTGTTATCCCTCACCGTGCCCTGGCCTTTCAGAGTCGCAAAACCGCTCGCTGTGGCCACTCTGAGGGCTCGGCGGAGTCATTTTTCAAACACCCACAAAATACTTTTTGCGGGCTTTGTTGATTACACAAGCAGTTCATTAAGTAAAAACCATCTGTCGTGAATGGTATGCCAATATTGGTCCGCAGCTATGCTCAATACTTCATCGCTGACGAAACACCCGGCATCATTTAAGCAGGGGTCATTTAAAATGCCAGTGATGCACAGTCATCTTCCCTGAGAGCGAAGCCTCTTTACCTCAGGAGATCCCTGCAGCTCAACGCCTGTGTTTCAGTTCCGTCTAAATGCTGCAGTGATAACCTTGAACAGAAAAAAATAAAACTACGTCAATGTGTCTGATTTTAGTGCATACTGAACCCTAAAAGTACAATAAGCTATTGTCATGGTTACAATTACCCAAGTGGCTCTCTGAATGCAGGATTCTGTCTTCCGTCCCTCTGTCACTGTGCTGGGCTCCTGAATGAAGGCGTGGGATTGCATGGCTGTGGTTTGTGTCAGGGTTTACGGAGGCTATTATTGATTTAATGTGTGCCAAATGTTCGACATTTTACGCAGACTCCTGTGCAGACTCATTTGCATTGCTTTCATTTTTCTTCTGAGTGACACTTTTCAATATTTCAGATCGTAGTGAATTCAGAGAATCTAAGACTTGAGCTCTTGTTCATTACTACTGCGACCTGTATAATTGATGGTATCACAGCTAGTGATACCACCTTTTGTATTTGTATTTAAGGCTCAGGGAATTGTATTTTCAGATATATTGAGATCATAGACAGATCATGCATTGCCTTACATTGACCAGCAAGGAGTATTAACCTGAAATAGGGTGAAATAGTTTGAATTATTAACTGCAGCTCCACGGCCTCTCTAGTGGGCAGCAATGAAGGCAACGGTATCGTGTTCTTGCGAGGAGTCCGCATGGTCATTACACAATCGCTGCCTTTGAGGCTGCTGATGTCAGGTAATTCAATCTCACAACTTGGCTCTCACCACACATAGGAGTCAATTGAATGCATGGCCTGCCACAAGATAAAAGGGAATTAGTTCTGTAGATTGGGTTGTGCTCCACACCTTACAGTGCCGTGCATTTGTTCAATATTTAGCTGAACTCGAGGATCACTAGAGCCAGAGTTCAGTGGGCAGGAGAGAAATGTGCGTGTATAGAGTGGAGCAGGGTGCTGTGTCACGTCCAGAGGATTTGCTGCCAACGCTGCTGACTCTGTCCATGCTTGTAACACCATATAGTGGCGGAATACAGTCATGACACACTTTATCATAAAGAAGAAAAGCAGATTAAAGTAATTCAAATTTATCTTTCAACTTTTCCTAACTTATGAAATAGTCACATTTTAATATAAAACGCTAGAATTAGCATGCATCACTGCCCTATTTGGGTGTCTATCTACCACTGTTAACTTTCAGACTTAATGATATAAATATGTCTTCATGTGCAAACACCCCAGCTGACATTTTAATAAATGTAGTTCTGTGTAATACACTGTTTGCATGAACATTTTGTGAAATTAAACAGACTGATGGGCCTTAGAAAACGTTTTCTTTGATTTCGAGGGGTTTGTGGGCACTTTGTGAGCTGTCTCAAAGAGCGAGAATATTGCCTCGTCTTCGGCTCTGCAATCCACCATAAGCAGGTTAAGTAAAAAGGATGATGGCCAGGGCTTTCATTGCTTCCAATTAAACCTTGCTTGTTAGTTTAACCTCTAGGTAAACCCATCAAACAATTGATGTCAAGGAAACCCTGCCAACAGTGGGCCTTGCCTGAATGGTCATTAATTTTAATTGCCTAGATATTAAAGATTTAGAGCACAGAGACGTGCAGGATAGAAATTATCTGATGTCCTGCAAATCCAGTCAGTTTTTACGCAACAGCATTGGCGGGCTGCTGGGGATATTAAAATTTAAGCACATGGGTGGAAATTAAATAAAGCGTCATTAGGGGCAGCTGCTCTTTGGCTGGTCCAGCCGTGGGCTGCAGGGCCTGAGAGGGGGGCAGCAGCGCAGCGACAAGACACTCTAATTTATAGAACCATTAAAAACAAGCATCATCTCATTATTATTCCACTGTTATTGCGGAGCCAGCACTCACATATAAGGTTCACCCCTCATACAACTTTTGAGCGTCTGACTGATGTTGGATGTCATCGTTTCAATTCAACTAAATTAGCATTTCCAACTGCTCTGAATCTGAATCTACCCAGTTTCATACATCCATTTCGAACTCAGCCTGTAGAGTTCAATTTTACTTTGGTAAAATATTTCTTCTCTTTTTTTCTCCCAACACATCAATTAACACTGACTGCCCCGATAATCTGTGTTTACCGCTTCACATGTCTGCAGGTCTTTACCCTCCAACTCTTGTTTTTGATAATTACAAACAAAAGTTGCTTCCCAAATCACTGAGCATGCATGTGTGTGTGCGCACACACAGACACACACACACACACACACACACACACACACACACACACACACACACACACACACACACACACACACACACACACACACACACACACACAGTGTTTTATTGCTGTATTAATGTTTTGTTATTTTCAAACTAAAGCACAGCTACCCAGGCCAGCTGTTAATTAAGTATATATTATATACTATATATTATAGTATAGTATGTTTAGGTAGTGTGCATGCTTTAATAGGACTTTTAGTCAAATATTTAACACAGATATACAATGTTTTTTCATTTTTCTGTTCATGTGAACTATGAAATGCTGCCTTACATTACTCTGCCCGATAGTATTAAATCACTTAAATTAACTAATTATAATTGTATTTACATAAGGTGTCAATCACCTAGAGTCACTGATCTGGAATCAGTGTGCTTTAGAGGGTAAAATGTGAACATTTATATATTTCACTGAGGGAAAAGTTAGGATTTGTATCATACCAGGCCTGATATAAGAAATATATACATAATACATTGACTTAAGTGTGCGATAGGAGCCCCTTGTGTTTTAATTTTGTCAGGAGACAGATCCGAGAGCATGTCATGCTCCCATCCATGAGAAGACACAAGTGGCTCCTGATTATGGCTTAATTAGCTTGTGTACCCGGCGGACATTACTGCAGGGGCTGGGAATTGGGTACTTGATGGACCCAAACATGACATCTTGAAACAATCACACTGCTCAGTGCACGGTGCTGTGGCTGCTTGACGTCTGACTCCTCTGCTCCTCCTCCTTCTGCTCTACCACACAGGTATCCAACTGGTTTGGCAACAAAAGGATCCGGTACAAGAAAAATATCGGCAAGTTTCAGGAAGAAGCCAACCTGTATGCCGCCAAGACTGCTGTAAATGCAGCACACGCTGCAGCCGCTGCAGTGCAGAACAGCCAGGCCAACTCCCCTACCACACCTAACTCCGGTAGGCACTCCTGCATATAGACAAAAAAAAAAGAAAAGAAAAAAGACCTGCCCTCTACCTCAGCCTTTAACCCGCTGCCTACCTGCCTCACTCTCTCATGCACCATTCACACAGGCGAGAGTGACAGGCTCTGCTCCCAGCTTGGGGATCACAGTGTCTCCTGTCTATAAGACAGTTGATGCCAAGCAAACTCATGCATAAAGAGAGCGTTCCTGACTTGTGAACCGAGAACACATGTATTTTTGGCAAAAAAAAAATTCAGATTGGATGCCAGTGGGATTTGTTTTCCCTTGACTTTCTGTCAACTTCCTGTCATTTGTAATGTAATGGTATGTAGTCCCACTGCATGGTAGTGCTTTTTTTATTCATTTATTCGCTAAATAAAATGACAGCTAATAGCTGGGAGCATTTTTACCTACAGTAATAGCATTATATCAAAATGGCATTATATGCAGTTCATATTGAATAAGAGTCATATACAGTACAAACACAAAGCCTAAATGGAGGGCATGTTTAGTCCGGTTTAATGAGTAATGTGATGCTGAGTTTGGACTAGGTTGACCTGCGTCGGGATGTGGTAAGCTTATGAAGTGGTCCCTTTTTCTTGCACCCAGGATTCCAGATGAAAGATGAGGAGTTTCAGCTGGATTCTGCAGAGAGCAAAAACACTCTTTTAACCAACATGTTTACTGGTACTGGTCTTTTCATAAGCTTCTTATTGTCCTTGTCATTTACCATGTGATACCTCCCTGCCAACATTAGATTGGAAGTAGGTGATGTGGAACAATTGGGAGCTTAAGCGACCAACCACATATAGAGCCAGCCTCCCCTCCTCCTTGTGTCGTGTGATTTTCATTTCATTTGTGTCTACTGCATTTGTAAAAAAAAAAAAAAAAAAAAAAAATCCCCTTCAGTCTTTCTGCATATCGTCCTCTTCTGTTTTTCTTTTTTGCTTCCCTTCCTTTCCCTCCTTCACCCTTGTAGTCGCCTGCTTTATGGGAGTCTTTCTTCAGTGTATTTGTCTGCTTGAGTTGTGGGTCTGTGTATGCAGACACGTGCGTGTGTGCGTGTGTGTGTGTGTGTGTGTGTGTGTGTGTGTTTTCCCTTTATAGCCTTCTCATGTATTCAGCTACTTACATCCTCCCTTTCCAGGTTCTTCAAGTTCTTTTAACCTCCCAAACTCTGGGGACATGTTCTTGAGCATGCAGAGTCTGAATGGGGATTCTTACCAAGGGGCACAAGTCGGAGCCAATGTACAGTCACAGGTAGGATCAACAATCAGGGACAGTTCCTGACTACCAGCGCAGAGAGCTGTCCTTGTCTTGCCTGTGTACTGAGCCATCCACAGTGCAGTCTGAAGCACGTTAAAGCAAAAACTAAAAAAGGGATAAAAAAACACGCTGCTCATGCGAGAAAGCAGTTTAAATTACCACAGCGAGGCCACCTCTAACCTCCGATTGACTGAAGTGTTTACTGACTATTTCGCTTTGGATGGAATATTTTGGCAGCCAAAATATAATCCCACCCCACTACTATAATGCCGCGAAGCAATTTCCTGGTCACTATTTCAAACATCTCAAGTAAAAAATAAATAAATAAAATTGTGCGAATGCATTTGGCTTTGACTTGAACTCTTGGGTTGGTATTGGGTTTTTGGTACTGTGTTTCCCCCCCCCTTTTTTTTTCTGTATTTCTATATATTGCTATCTTCCTGTCTCATCTTGTTTTAGTTTGTTGATGTCTTCCATTTTGTGAGTTTAATGCAGCTGCACAACTGACACACAATTGCTACCATGCAACAAAAAAAACAAACAACCTATGCTTGTTGATGATCAAAGTAAAATATAAAAGCTAATTTTCGAACATTATTGTCATTTTTATACCATAGCCGCTGTAGAAGATGTCATAGATTTGAGCATGCTAGTAATGTCAGTATGCCTTTGTTGTTTCGGTAGGAAATCTATTAGCTGTGTTACACATGTGCTGTCTCAGGAGTCCCTTTGTGATTTCACACTAGTCAGTATCTGTTGCTTCACTGAGCATGTTTGCACTTAGCGTTGACCTGCTTTGAGACACTGAGTTGACCAGCTTGTCCACCTTGTCTGTCCCCCTTTAGGTGGATACCCTGCGCCATGTTATCAGTCAGACGGCAGGATACAGTGATGCTCTTGGGGGGAACACAATGTATAGTCCACACGGCTTAAATGTGAGTAGAGCTTTCATTGGTTATATGCTGCACGGGTATAAATAATGAAGGAACAGTACATTAGATTGCATTATTGTAGATACAGAGAGACATAACCATCCATGTGTTTTTAGCTACTCCAAAGCAGACGTAGCATCGTGTCACTTTGTCACCTGATGCGAATAAAAGTTTAATAGAACACATTACACACACCGGGGGAATCAAATCTCCAGCTTTACTTTATTAAACAGCTTTCAATACTTTGTTTGACTCAAACCAAAAATGAGATTTTTTTTTTTTTTTCGCCTCACGGTATCTGTTGCATTTAGCTATTTTCTTTTCAAAATGCTTCACATAATTTTCCATAGCCTTATCTCCATGATAACATATGAACACGTGATCGCCCGTAGCTCTTTCCCAGACATGAATTCCATCTTCCTTGATGAGGTTTGATATGGCTCCTTTTTGTAAAGCAGCGCACAATTTGAAGCTAAAGCTGAGTAAAGATTAATTCCGTTGATGAGGGAGGATGAAGAGAGAGGGACGGAGAGAGAAATAGTATCAGACAGCTCTCTCTCTCTTTCTCTCTCTCTCTCTCTCTCTTTCTCTCTCTCTGCACTATATCACAACCTCAGTATTTGCTCTCTTCATATTGATATGCCTGTTGGAGACAAAACGCACGAATATTCACAGTCTAATATTATTTAAAGCTTAAGCATCAAAAATAAGGTATTAGATTTGCAGCAGTGTAACTTGAAATTCCAAAAAAAAGTACTTATGTAAAGAAAGAATGAACACATTTTATGTAAACAAATGGTGAGGGGCTGTTGCCAGCATTCCATGCTTTTGGTGTCATGTTGGCTTTGCTGAAGCCTTATTGCTATAAGCTCTTTAGACATGTCAACTCCTACCAGGATCAAGCGATTTTTTTCACTTTCTCACAAGGTTTCTCACTTGCATGTGCAGTGTAGACCTGTGCCTGCTGGCTCACCATGCAACGCTCTGCATGATCCCTATACGAAAACAGCAGCGCTGAGCGACAGTGACAGGAGAGAATCAGAGCGAAATATAGTAACGGAACATTTTTCGAATAAGTCGAGTTGTGGCAAAGCTCCTATATTGTAGCAACAAAGGTAAAAAGTTCCACATGGATACATTAGCATAGACTAACCTTTAGCTTCGTCGGTGGTGACGTAGAAGGATCCAGTAAAGGCTAGATCACGCCTGGAGCAAAGCAAAGTCTCTCGGAGTGGCCCTGCCCTGTCACTTTCACTCAGCTCCCCCCACCTCACCCGGCCCGAGCCCTCCCTCTTCCTGACTGACAGGAGAATATGTAGGGACAAGCTGTCCGCCGCTGCTAAAATCTGCTTAGACACCGAATTCAGGGACTGCTCCCATTGGTCGGGACACGAGACAAATTTCCGAGATGCTGATGCCACTGTAATGCAAAGATTAATCGCACGTCATAAACATGTTGATATCAGCTGACACATTAGTGCAACCAGAATCTATACCAGTCTCATTTCCATTTTATTTTTTTGGAGTGTTGTCTTACATTTTGGGAGGGATAAAAATGTACCGAGCTCATGTTGCAGAGTATGTGATTGTAATCTCAACCTTTTTTTGTGTACCAGGCTAATGGGGGATGGCAAGATGCAGCGACTCCGTCTTCTGTGATATCTCCGACAGAAGGACCCGGAAGTGTGCACTCCGATACCTCGAATTGATCCGCTGTTAATGCATCGTCTCCTCAAAGCTGGGCATGGGACTATTTTCACTGGCTGACCAACTGCAGAGGATACACACACACAAAAAAACAACTTTTCACAACAGATTGGTTTTTCCCTGTACTTTAACATTTTCCCCCACGCACCAAGCCAAACACATCCTCCTACATTAACACCCAGTGTTCTCCTGGTCGTTCAGTGTTTTTCTTTCTGTCTCCATAAATCCGATGTGATCTCCATGCTCTTATTTGTATGTCGTAGGGGTAAGCACACACAAACAGAAACCAAACTTTCAGGATAATTAGCTCCTCCGAACTTAAAATACTGGATGACACTTGCGCATTTAATGTGACATTTTAAACGCCCATTTGTTTGATTCTTGATTTAATTACCACTTGCCATTTTGATAATTGGGTTCTCTTTCACTTCTTACAATACATAGATTAAAGCAGCTGTTTCTTTGACTGTAATGTGCTTGCAATCTTGTCCAGCAACTCAACAATGCTACTGTTGACAGCTCAATGGCAGCTTTGTAGTTACTTTCAAGATTTATTTTGCCTTACAGCCGTATACATTAGTACAAGGAAATGGCTTCAAACTCTGGAACATAAAGACGTGTAATTGATTGCTTGACTATAACATGACACCATTCCATATTTTATAATTTGATGTTTAGTATGTACATATGTAAACATTTTTTTTTTTTTTTTTTTTTTTACTGCTTATCAACAAATAATACACAGTATATCATTCCTTCATGGCGCACAGGAGCAGGCCCCGTTACGCAGGAAAAGTTGTACATAATATAGCTTAAGAGTAATTATACATCCCACCAATCAAAACACAGCTTTATTACCTCATTCAAATTCATAAAAAGAACAATAATTTCCAATTTCTGTAGCTTAGAGTGCTCACTTACTACCTCTAAACAATATCACCACCGTAGTTTCTTTTGCCCTTATTTAATGTTTTCCTCTAGTTACTTTAAAGACATCTTGTAACACTGTAAACTCTTCATCCTCTATGTAATCTAATGTATATTTTAATCTTTTAATAAAATGCCGTTGCTGTACCGCAACTTAAAATGACAAAAAATAAAAAAATGAAAATGATAACAATATTAATACCATGAAAAAGAGATGGGAAGGGGGTGTGGGTGGGGTCGATGGGACGGTGAAGGAGAAGTTGTTGGTCTGTGGCTTTTACGATGGGGGGGGGGAGGGGGTGGTCCGGAGGGTGTGTGCGATGAACATTGTTGATAAATTAACACCAAACAGTTAAACTGTTGTAAATACTGAAGAAGAAGAAGAAAAAAACAAACATTTTGAATGTTGCTCATCTTGTTACTAAATCATGCGGAAAAAAAGAGAAAAAAAAAATCACTATAAAAACTGTAATGCATAGAGGTTTCAGTATTCAGAACTGTACATTTCCCAGCTCTGTCCAACAGGGTTCAAAACGTCTTTTTTTCTCTTTTTTCTATTGTATGTGATTCTGAAACTGAAAAAAAAAGTCATGACAAATGATTTGTGGCAGTGATTCTAATGTATTAAAGATGTTTAGTGTTACTTTCTAACCAGACTACACCCTGGACTGAAAAGTCTTCCTTGTGGTAGTTGTGTGATTTCAAACATGAATAAACCTTTTGCTTTCATGACACAGCAAGTTGTGCTTTCTTTTTTTGAGTCGGTGAGAGAGGCGTTTGCACTTTTCTCGAACACAGACTGACAATTCATTTACATCTGCTGCTTCTTTTCCCTCATCAGTGATAAAGCGTCATGTATTTTCATGTTTTATTGTGCTTATTTACATTTGCTTCTCATGCTTACTCATTTATCAAATATAAATTCCCTCTAATACATGAAGTCGTTTATTCATCATTTGCATGCAGTGATCCCTGCATATATAAGCCCTGCACGAGGCCTTTTGCTCCTGTTTTGTACGGTGAATAGAAGGTTCTGACTTAACCTGGTTTGCAGCTACTGTGGAGCTGACATGGTTAGCGCAATTAACTGAAATGTCAGGCACTTCTAATTCAGGCTGTTTTGTCTGTCTGTTGTGGAAAGGCTGCCTTAATGGATCATTGGTTACCAATTCCACATGGAGATTGACATCCATTTATTCTCATTTTCTCAGCAGACTTCTTCATTCCTGTCTTCCTTCCTGTGCTCGTGTCCAGTGTTTGTGTCTCTCAGTCAGGGACACAAATGATACACAGCTGCAAATAGAGAATACCACCACTCACAATGTGCAGCTCATCTGAATCGTGTGTGTGTGTGTGTCTGTGTGTGTGTGCACATTTAGTGTTTGTTTTGATTCCAACATGTGAGTGTAGATAGACAGGAAAAAAGAGAAAAGAGATGTTACAGCGTAGCATGAGTTTAATTCAAGCGCAAAGCACAGACGGTTTCCCCGGAGAGCATATTTGTCCACTCAACCAGTGCAGAACTTCATTGAACACCTTTCTCTGGAAATCATATCTTTATCCTGATATCACACACCCATGCCACACATGCCCACATGCATTTTTTTTTTCCATCGCAATTTGAATTAAAAGAGTAGTGCCTTTGATCAAAAAAGAGGTTTTAAACTACTTTGCATACCACTATTGTGTGTTATGCTTATTAATAATGATTGGATTCTGCTTGAGGGAGGTTTTGCAACATTGTTTTATTTAACATTTAGTGCGTCTGCACAAGCTAGTTTGCTGCATTTTAATGCTGTTTGAGGCGTGTGCATGTGCATGCTTATTTCCTCTCACAGGAATTATGAAAGCATTTCGAGTTTAAGGTCCAGTACTGCGGTACCCTGCCATTTGAATTACAATCTATTTGCTCATTCTTCCTTTACAAATAGATACATTTGCTTCCCCAGGACTTCAACTATTGGATTTTAAGTACTGCACTCAGCGAAATTGGCCCCAGAACCTTTTAAATAAAGAAGTTACATTTTCCGAGATTATGCCTATTAGAGATTTTTCTAAGGTTCATTAAAGACGACATTCTCTAAGTAAAATTCACCATGAAAAGCATGCATCATTAAATATGGAAATCCAGAATGATATTAGCAATATGCACATAGCTGGTGCCAATTAAATTAGAGAAAGATATCATTTATATTATTAAGGTGGAGTTCATATTAGATTAACTTTAAAATGTAATGTTCTTTCACGGTTTGATTTATCGCTTATAGCGCATTGTTCACAGAACCATGTTATACTGTGTTTCAATGGTGAGATTGTTTATATGAAAATGTTAAAAGCTGTAATTGCCTCACACTGTCGCTATTTAATTGGTAGGAGGTTCAAATTGAAATTCATAAGCTGGCACATATCTATTTTTCATTTATGAATGTGACTTTACAGTATATATATATACACACACACACACACACACAGCCCTTAAAACAGCATTTGTGTCTGCAACTACTTTGTTTTTTACTTAGTGAATCATTCCTAATTTCTAAAAGCCTTAGTGATCTCAGAATAAAATCAGTTAGTCTGAGTGGAGTCCAAGACAATATGCAGTTATAGCTTTGATCATTGACCAAAGATTTGGGTCATGTACAGTCATTAGAAAGCAAATTGGGGAATATTCCAGAAAGCAGGTTATTGTGGAAGCTGACAGAGCTTATTCATTTGATGTAGTTTCTTAATCTAAATACTAAACGTGATCAGGCTAATTCAACAATCTAAACACTTGAACACCAGAAGACTGAGATTTTAAGAGCCAGATGCCAGGGGCTGTGCCAGATGTTGTAAACATTCGGGGCTCAGCCCAAACCTAGGGGGGTCTGGGGGCATGCTTCCCCAGGGGAGACTTTTTCTCCCTTTTACGGCAGCTATTTGCACTATTTGTCAAACCATTTGAAAATAGAATTCCTAAAAATCTGTACATAAAACAATATAAAATAATGTTGCAGAGCTTACATCCCATATGATGTGTAATTGTTCTCCAACTGTCTTCATCATTCTAAAACCAAAACACAACAAATGTTGAGGATGACTCTGAGGATTTTTAAGTTACCTAACATAGGTAGGGTAGGACTTTGGCATATAACAGCGTTACGACTCTTGAAACCTATTTGTGTTATACTATGCTGGAGTAGAGTTCACAGAATGGATGTTTAGCTGACAAATCTGCTACATTCGAATCCAACCCATTATAATCTGGGCTGCTCTAACTTCAATACACTTAGGAAAGCCCTACATCGTCTGGATGCCCTAGGTCTCTTGTTTGTAGTTGTAAAATTTCATGAGGCTGGGATTATCCTCAAGGTCACAACCAGTCACTTTACACAGAGACAGAGTCTCACTACATTGAATTGGCTACTTTGGGGACTAACAGCATCACACATGAATATAATTGGGCTCAATGAATCCAAAATAGTGTCAGCTTTCCAGCCATACCCAATTTATGCAATTCCAAGACTGTTTAGGGACCCCAGTATGCAGAAATATTCAAATACACCCTTTTAGAATAGGCAAAAATAACACATTTATACTGCATGAGAAAAACTCCATGGTGGATACTGGAAGTGACAAGATTTAGCTTACAGGTAGGAAAACATTCTACTTTAATTCCCCCCGTAGCATTTATAAACACAATTCAAACATTTAGGTGTGTTATAACACAATAATGTATGCAGATATAAGGACATTTTTAAGTGTTAACAATTATTTTCTCCTGAGACATTTTACATATTATTACTGTTTTACTGTATTATCATTCATTATCTGTTTACACACCAGCCTCCATTTACAGTATGGGCGTTGAACGCGTATATCCGCTTTATATACTGCTTAAAGTAAAGTGTTACCAAAACATTTAAAAACTTTGAAGGAACAACTTTGAACGTAACTGTGCTTTATCAACTACAGGTGATGCAACAATGAAAATGACTCAAATAGACCCTTTAAATTGGTTGTGTTCCGCTTTACATTTCTATTTTTCTTACTCAGCCCATCTGAATGAGAGTTAATGGTGAGAATACTACCATCAAAGTGTGATGCTGATCTAAAATGATGTGCTTTATTTCAATTGTGGATCAAAATAAAGCACTTTAGTTGCTTTGTCAAGACTTATACACAGATACATTTGTGCAGGACACCCTGTTTCTTGAACAGGGCTAGCTTAGGGACCGTTCGGTATTTATGAAATGGACCACCGGATGAAAATAGGGGAGGGTCATGTCTTTTTATTCTTTGTTGAGGGGAGGGTCACCCAACTTTTGTTTTCATGAAAACAGCAACATTTCAAAGTGGCTTGTTTGGTGCATATTTTTCCATGTAGCTCTCAGTCTCGGCCCCCCATCGCTAGCAGATGGGTCTGACCCAACAAAAAACCCTACAGCTAACTGTGCCACCTGTTGCCAAAGTATCGTCACTGATATGAAGCTGACTAGCTCAAAGGTTTCACGTTGCCTAGCAACTAAATATTCGTTTAAAGCTTCAAACCAACAGCAGAAACGCTAGGAACATAAACCATGTCAAATGTAAGTAACATAGCATTAATACCTGGTCGAATTTCTGGCAACTTTCAAATGTCTGACCCAACTCGGTCTCTGGATGCAGTAATGCAAGTGTACATTTAGTTTCCATGCTTATTGTAAGAGAGAGAAAGCAGAGGTTAAGTCGTGTATGTCATGATTGTAAATAAACAGTGGCTAACTGTTACTGTACATCTTTGCCAAGTGCAAACCAGTACAGAAGGCATCAATAAATTATTTGGGAGGGTCATGCCTCTTTTCCCAATCATTTTGGAGGGACATAGAAAAATGTATTGCTGGCGAAGGGAGGGTTAAGTCTATTTTGACTAAAGATCCCAAAACTCCTCCGGTAGGCCCTTAAATAGATAATGAACAGTCCCTTAACAGTATATTTGAAACTTGAAAAGTATAATTGAAATTTCTTTTCCAAGACTTGGTTAACTCGCTATTACATTTCTTCTGGACTATCCCCTTTGCATAATGATTTTGCTTTGTTAGAGCTTGCTTCATGAGATGCTCATAAAGCCATGAGCCTGAGAGTAGTGTACAGTAGTTTGATTTACTCAGCAGGAGCATAATGGACCACAGACTGCCTTCATGGCTTCTATTACGAGATGAGTCCTGAGTGGCCTTTGAGCTTATAACAGTGGAGTTAATTAACATTTGATCCTACCTCTCCTTACATCTTTTAGATGTTCATTTTCAATTTCATTTTCAGCCCAATCGCCCATTTTGGTGCTGGAAGATTGCTTTACGATCACCCGCAGCCTCATCTCTGAACTGATGGTGGCTTATCAGAGTTTGTTGGGCAAAAGCAAGCACGTGAAGGCTTGTGACAGGAGACAGATGTTTGCCTTACCTCTTAGCAGACGCGTGTCAGCGAGCAAGGGCTGCCTTTGTGCTGCTCAAATATACTGACACCAAGTCACGGAAAAACCAGAAAACAGCATAAAAAACAGAACCTGTGCTTGTCTGTCTCTCTCACATACACACATTGCACAATACGAATTCAATTATTATATCATGTAACTTTATTAAACCAATAGCTGCGTTTATTTAAAGTTTGGAGCTTTCTAATTTGCCGTCATAAAGACTTCATTACGGAGCCGAGGGGATCATCATTCACTGAAGTGCACACCTTACAAAGCAGGTGCATGTCACCGAGGCAGATGATAGATGTAACCTACAGCATGGAGCACAGTTTCATATAAAGCCACTAAAGCTTCAAGCACGGTAATATAAAACTGGTTCTTGTGGCAGCACTTAAATTCATTTGATCTATAGAGGTGCAGCATCTGCTTTTGATTAAAGTTGGTTGGTATTTAAGAAAGAAATATGTTAATACATCTGACATTTCTATGAATTAACAAATAATAGAGAGGATGTGTTTAAGAGGCAGGGATATCATCAAGGGGGTAAGCGAGAGTCCACAAAGCGTACCTCCTATGGCGCCATTTTGTTGCTATCAAGCCATCACCCGCCGTTAGCATCCCATTGACTGCCATTCATTTTGACATCACTTTGACAGCGAATAGCTTTACATCTGAAGTGTTTAAAGACTCTATTTGTCCATTGTTTATTTCTAAAGAAACACGACAATGTATAAAAGGCTCCATTACCTTGTACCTCACGTTATGGCTCCGTAGCAGACGTTTTTGTAAAAATAGGTTAACGATTGTGTCATAATCACGCAACTTACTGTCGCATAGTAGAGGAATTACCGTACAGTACAGGAGAAGCTCGCAGGCAGTTTCGACTTACATTAGCTGTTTAGGTTTAATTACTAATGTTAACTAGCATTTTAGTTAGCAATAATTTGCCTGTGTCTATGTTATCTCCTTACATATACCTACGCTCTCCTTCTCTGCAAGATTGGGAATGATTGAGATTTCTCTTGGCACAGCTACCAGAAGACTTACAACTTTCAGACAGGATGCTCACGTCACATCTAAGTCTTCAAGCTCAGTTGGAGGCTGCGCAATAATCACCGGAAAAGTGCTTCTGATAGACTTCACGGCTCTCCGTTGCAAGTCTACGGCGTCAATTTGTCCATTGATTTTACTGTCTATGGATATCATACATTGACATAATGTAAATATGGACCCAGCACCCTGAAAACATTCTTAAAATGGTGGTTCATGTACCAGTTACACCCAACACTCAGATTAATGTTTCCATCGTGCTGTGACTGGAACAACTGGGAAGCTTACCACATAAAGATGGATTCTTCCATTGCATTTTTTATTAACTTTCAATAACTAGATATCATATTTGGAAATTCAATAAGCACAATATTTACCCACAATCCACAACTGTTAGCATAAAAAATGCTGGTTATTATTTAAATGCAGAGAAATGTTTTGTTGTTATTTTGAGTGACCGTATGGGTGACATTTCAAAAATATATATTTGCATAAGATACAAAGTTTTCATTGTTAAAAAAGCAAACAAACAAAAAAGCAATTTAACACTGATAATATGGTATAACAGAACGACAACACCTCTAAACAACAATCCAGTAATCATGGTCATTTGCAATATCAATTTATAAACGGATTATCAGTTTATAGTTAGAGCAAAGTTCAGACAAAAAAAAAGTTTAATACATTTTTACAAGGAAATCATGCTGAAATTGCTGTTACTGCTTAAGTTATGCTGTTACTTGAAGGTACCCTGTGGAGTTTTGACCACTAACAGTGCTATGGAGCAGTGTTTGTATGAATGGGTCCCCATTTTATTTGTAATGTGCGCACACATGACGATGCACACGGGTGGCACTATTCACATCTTATCGACAGTAATGCAACAACAAAGGTAACAATGCGCGGACAAAGCCAATAATAAAGAAGAAGACTGTGAGATGGCAAATGTGGATGTAAACAATGGACAATTTAAAATATTTCAATATTCGGCTTTGCAAATGTTTTATGAGGAAGGAAATGCATTTGTTAGACCTTAAGCATGCACACAATGCATTCTGGTGAGAAACACTGACTGCAAATATATGTTTTGATTGTTTACAAGAAAATTGGAAGGGACCTTTAATGTACATATCATGACATGGAGGCATTTCATTTTCATCTTCATATCCACAATGAATTTTAGCCATGACTATGAAATGCTTGTTACTAACTTAGCTCTGGGGAGCTTATTCCCCGGAGTCCTTATGTTTTTTTTCGTCCAGCAGTTTTCCTTGGATTAGGGTGTCACCTAAATCATGGTTGCAGCTGTCGACGTGGTCCTGTTCCGTGCCCTGCTATGCCCTGCTACACCCTGCTACACCCTGCTACGCTCTGCAGTGCCCTGCTATGCCCTGCTACGTCCTGCTACGCCCTGCAACGCCCTACAGTGCCCTGCTACACCATGAACTACTACAACTACTATTGTGACTATTATTGCCACTGTTCATCACACCCCCAACCGGCACCATCAGACACCACCTACCAAGAGCCTGGGTCTGTCCCAGGTTTCTCCCTAAAAGGACGTTTTTCCTCGCCACTGTCGCACTAAATGCTTGATCTTAGGGGAATTAATAGAATTGTTGGGTCTTTGTATATTATAGAATGTGGTTTAGACCTACTCTATATGTAAAGTGTCTTGAGATAACTCTTGTTATGATTTGACACTAAAATAAAATTGAATTGAACTGAATTGACTAACTGTATCAATGCTAGCTAATGCACTCACTGGGCTCTAAATGTCTTGTACAGGGTTTTGTAAAGAAAACTCAAAGACAACATTTCAGGAAGGCCGTGGGTATTAACTGTGAATTTTTGGTATTAAAATATTGTATGTCAGCTAAAAGTTGGCAGGGCATGCCCATGGACAATTGCATAACTGTTAAGGCTGATGGAAAAATGTGATTAGGTTGGCAGGGCATGGTAAAACAAGTGCTGAGTCAAGGGAACACCCTAAAGTTGATGATCCGATGACGGCATAAGAGTGGGACACACAGATATCTGTGGGTTGAGGGTGCTTAGACCGTAAAAAATAATAAGTACAATTGGAAATAGGTGCTGTGGGAATTTGGCTTCTACTGACTGGCTTAAAGATCTAAAGTATAACATGTAAATTCAATGTGCTGTGTTCAAATACTACCCAGGCTTTTGTCTCATGTTTTCTTTCTCTCTCTGTCTCCCTGTCTTTGCTTGGATATACATCCTGACATTCAAAAACAAATGATCCTGTTGTCATCTTCTGGAAAGAAGATAAAGCGGCTAAATCAAATTGTAATTCAAGATTTGGCATATGGGTTATTGAATAAATATACCAGACAACAGACTAAATTCATGTACATGCTTTAAAAAAAATAAATCTATAAAGTGAGTCTACCTAAAATGACAAGATGTTTGTGACAACAACGATGTTCTGATGGTTTTTTTTCTTCCACCAAAACATAAAATGGCCTGTTAAATATCCTTTGCTGCATTTTCTCATGCCGGAGGTGGGCTGATTCAAAGAAGGATGACAACATGCTTGGAAGATTATCAAAAGCTTCTGCGAGCATTCAGAGGAGTTTTGAGCTGCTAAAGGAACTGTACAGTCAGAGTTATATTTGAGGTTTATAACCTGGATGAACCTTATTGTTCGCCTTCATCATTGTTTGCTGCTGCAACACAGGGGTTGTTTCAGCAATAGGTTTGCATTTCCAAGAGTCTGCAGAGAGCAGCCATTTGTTTTAGTGCAACTAGACTCTGAAATGAGCACACTATGGACCGAAACTATCATCTCAGTGCTTATTTCCAGCAGCACACATCATTGCTTACAGTGCAGTGAGCTGCTTCTGTATTGTATGCGATTTTTGTTCTTTTGTGCTGTATTGTGTCAACTGTGGAGGCATCATGAAATCATAAACTACTATTAATACGGTCTTGATTTTATGAAATTAGTCAAAGCTGGTCCACATGACCATTCTGTCTCAGTTCATAACAATAATAAAACCAAAAAAATTGCAAAAGGTGTGTGTTACTGTTTGTTCTGACTGTGTTCATTCAAGGCATATTTTGGCACAGCATACAAAGTTAATGGAAACATGCAAAATAGACACAAATACGCCCAGGGTGGCGCAAATGGCACAAAGACGCATCTGCACACATTGAAAATGTGGAAAAAGCAGCTGCTTCATTGGATGTTTGGGGTGAATAACCACGGGCTGCACAAGCAGTCCAGCAGTCAGATTTGTGTAAATAACGCAAGGAAGAAATTGTCTTCACTTTCTGTCAGAAGACACCTTAAAATGAATAGGACGACATTTTAGGACACTTTTTTGTTTTCTTTCGGAGTGTTAGAGGAGATGATCAATACCACTCTAATACCGTCCTGTCTAGAGCTACAACTAACGATTCTTTTCATAGTCGAATAATCTGTTGATTATTTTCTCGATTATTCGATTAGTTGTTTGGTCTATAAAATGTCAGAAAATGGTGAAAAATGTGGATCAGTGTTTACCAAAAGCCCAAGACGACGTCCTCAAACGTCTTGTTTTGTTCACAACTCAAAGATATTCAGTTTACTGTCACAGAGGAGAGAAGAAACTGGAAGATATTCACATTTAAGAAGCTGGAAAATAAAGAATTTTTACTTTTGTCTTAAGAAATTCCTCAAACCGACCGATCGATTATCAAAATAGTTGGCGATTAATTTAAGAGTTGACAACTAATCGATTAATCGATTAATCTTTGCAGCTCTGGTCCTGTCCGCTAAATACCAGGCTACAACCAGCAGCCAGTTAGCGTAGCTTAGCATAAAGACCGGTAACAGGAGGGAAACCTAGCTTAGCTATGTCCAAAAAGATAAGTTGTGGTTTTATTGGTTGGTTTCTTGGCTGTTATCACGTTTACGTTGCCAGGTAACCAGCAGAGACTTCACTACGTTGCTGCTCCAGCATGAACTCCCAATAAAATGGCCAACGGTCACTTTTACACTTTTTATGTTAATATGTGAGCTTTAGAGGTGCTGGTAGAGGTATTATTTTTAGGCTGGCTGTTTCCCATGTTTCCAGTGCTAAGCTAAGCTAAGATAAGCTGGTTGTAGTTTTATATTTAGCAGACAGGAGGAGTTGTAACAATAATCTCATTTGTCTCTCAGCAAGAAAACAAAGTTCCATTTTTAATTTAACTGAAATCAATCCAAACCTGAAATCCAGCTGCTTGGATTCTGGTAATTACTTGAAATGACAACTAATTTTTGCAACGCATTTTCCCTCCTCTATGCACTATCTAGTGCAGTGTGGCTATAGGCTACATTGTGTAATGGGAAGTCATTAGCTTTTGGTCTGATGCAGTTTGTTCTCAGTCCCTCGCTGCTACATTTATATTTCATATCTTATGTTTCACACTGTATTAACAGCTGTGGCTTGTTTTTGCCATCTGCAGACAATTACTTTAGTTTACTTGGCTTTGTAATAATAACATGTTTTCTTCTTGCAACTCTCTCAATAGACAACGTACTGCAAATTCTTGACAGGTGCTGAGGCATTTGCTCGGGAGACACGATGAGGAGGATTATTACTGCATTATTTAGTTCTCCTGAAATAAACAAACACATTCCCTTCCTGGCATCATGTGCGACTACCAAGTCAGCATTGTGTTTTGCATCGCTCCTGCTCGGAGCAGCCAATTATGATTTACGTCGGCTACCAAGAACCTCGGTGCCCCTTTTCACTACCAACAAGACCCACTTAGTGTCGAATATTTTCCCCTTCATACCCTCTCATTTGCTCAGTATCTCCTCCTTTTATGACCTTTTTACATTCACCTTGCCTTGTTTCACCTACTTGCTATCACCACAGTGGCTCAGGTTCCGCTCCGCAGTCTAGTTTCAGTATAATAACTTGACACTTCACATTGCATTAGTCTTAGTCCCGACAACAAGGTTATGTGACCTATAGTGTCAGAGAGCATACACCATACTTGCCTGGAGTAGCTATTTATCAAGACAGCTTTGGGCCACCTATGATTTAGAGCAGAACAAATACAGATGTGAGGCGGTTATACTGAGGACATATTTGTCCAGCAACCAGAATTTTGGCTAGCAAACACCATCATGTCTCTCACAGGGACTTGAATGGGACAATTAATCCTATATGAGTCACCAGGATGCATGTCATTGCATAGTTAACATAATAAAAGCATTGATGTCAAATGTTTGGAAATTCACTCATGTGGTTGAAAATATGGAAAATGTAACATTTTATTCCTTCATAAATGTATACATACAGATATAAGGCAGTTGTATTGAGGACATATTTGTCCAGCAATTTTGGCTAGCATACACCATCACGTCTCTCACAGGGATTCGAATGGGACATGTAATCCTATATAAGTCACCAGAATGCATGTCATTACATAGTTAATAAAATAAAAGCATGGATGTCAAATGTTTTAAATTCACTCATGTAGTGTAAAATATGAGAAATGTAACATTTTAGTCCTTCATAAATGTATAGATCTTCCCTTTTTTGTCTCAAATATAGATTAGAAACAATTAGTGGAAGTGTGGAGGGCCATGCACTGGGTGAATGGGGAGAGGAGGGAAGGAGGCCGGCTCTGAACCCCGAGGAAGTCATTAGGAGACCAGTGGCCTCACCGGTGCAGCGCTCAAAGAAGCTGCCCACTGGCATGATGTCATATTTTACATGCCATCAGTCATTCTACCACCCCTGGCCATCAAACCTGACAAGCACACAGATATTGACCATTTGAGATCATGAAGAGCAAACGTGTTAAAGTGAGCTTGCATTTATGTGGACATTTTGTGTTTATTGCAACAGATCTCCAGTGATGACGTTTTGTCACTTTAATCCAGTGATGTGCAAAAAAAGACAACCCTTGGGCAACATCCTCCACCACACTCCTTAGAGCACATCTGGTGCCCAGAACAATCCCTCGTATTATAAGAGAAATAACAGGCTTGTAAACTGATTATAGACATGACGTTGCAGTTATAAACTCCCTGTATATTCAGGTTGTTAATCTTTCTGAGATGGACACTCTGGTCTTTAAAAAATGACCTTTGACCATGCCTAAACCATGTCTTTGGGATTACAAAGTGTATGATTTAACCCAATCCATGTTGCTGTTGTTTTCTCAATGCACAATATGTGATCAGAAAATATGTGATTAGCCCATTTAAGACAAACATGTCGATTTTTTGCTGGGCATCGGCCACTGTGGCCACAAGTGGATTAAGGCAGAATGAATTTGCCTACATTTCCCAAGATTCTCCTGATAACAAATGAAAGACCTGGGCATTTACCAGGCAGGGCAAAAGATGGGATTAAATTGCATCATGGGAAGTGTAGGTTCCAGCATTATGAACAGATGCTTGAATTGCATCATGGGTGATATTTGGGAAAAAATACCTAAATGCAATTCAACCTTTACAATATGAACTGCTGTTGCTGATGTTGTAACACATAACTTCCTGTTTGCCCAAATAATTCCTCTGGGACATTACATGTTACTACATGTTTGGAGCAATACATGTTTTTCTATACACTGTAGCACCATAAATATGATGTATATATCCAACTGTTTTAATGAATTGTACATTGTATTTGTATATTTTTACTCAGTAAGCATTTCCCTGTGCATTAGCCCTCAGAGTACCGCATTAGACAAGGGTCATCAAGCAAGCTCAGATTAAACGTCATTTATAGCCACAGACAACAACTGTACAGTGTGTTGTCAGGCAGGCTCATGAACCATCCGTACATGGAGCTACGAAAAGTATTGTTGTGAACAATAGCAAAACTGAAGCCCTTTGACTAACTGACTGACAAGATCATGATTAAACCAGAGAAAGAAAAACTGTAAGCTTACTGGTAAACCAGGTAGCATTCAAACAACGCCGTGTACATTTGCATTCATCAAAAAGCCCTTGAGACTTTTCACATTTCTCTGCATTAAGCTTGAATGTGTTTCAAGAATCACCTCCGAAGGCAGTGTAACCGGCGCGGCTACTATGTTGATCTGGGCTACGATCTGCACTACTGTGCTGCATAATTTATTTTACTGCACAAGAAGTAAAACCCTGATCGCTCTTCGACATAATCGCAACCTTAGTAAATGTGTTTATCTTGTTTATTCCTCTCTCCCTCTCTCTCTCTCTCTCTCTCTCTCTCTCTCTCTCTCTCTCTCTCTCTCTCTCTCTCTCTCTCTCTCTCTCTCTCTCTCTCTCTCTCTCTCTCTCTCCCTCCCTCCCTTCCCGGGTCTCTGGGGTCCGAGCGGCCCCTGTCTGCTTCCTGGTGGTGTCTGGGAGCCCAGGTCTATGAGGCACAGGATCATTTTCCCTCTGTAGCTGTTGTCACTAGCATGGACCCAGCTAATTCATCTTGCTAATGGCAGGTGGGTCAGTTGAGCGCTATAATTGTGATTTCCGTTTTCTCTCTCTCTCTCTCTCTCTCTCTCTCTCTCTCTCTCTCTCTCTCTTTGTGTAGCTGTAGTTCCTTGATCTAATAAATAAATACCCGTACCAGGTTCAAAAGAAGACAGCTCTTTGTGCCATCAACATGTTTTACCATATCATTAGGATGAGATATGCAAATTCAATTGTGGTTTGCAGTTAAAATCAAAATTGACAAATTGTCAAGATTTAGAAATGCCATACATATTTGGTTGAACTGATTGTTTGATTAAATATGTTTATTCCAAACTGAAATACACATTTTGTTAAAAAAAAACATTATGGAAGTTGTACCAAATGAGGATAGGATTTTAGGTAATTTAAGCCCTTAGATTGTTATTTGTGTTGCACAGAACCAACTGCTGGTCACGAGATAAATAATAAAATATCCCTTTTCCCCCCAGAATGGATATAATGAACTCTATGCTTTTAACAGATTTTTTTCTTCTTCCTCCTTCCAGCAGCCAGTGGGAGTCACTGGAGCATGAATCTCCAGAGAGCAGTGGACATGGAATGAGCCCGGGCTGATTTCAGTCAGGAGGAAGGTCGTCACCACACAAATGAAAAACATGAGAAGTGGCTGAAGGTCTAATCAAGTCCTCAGACTGCACTCACTGGGAGCAATTAAGTTCCTCCCTCTCCCTCAACATAGGTAACCAAATCCTCCTATTGACATTCTCAATAAAAGGTCATTTACTGTATGGATAAAATGATCAGCCTCTATAAGCCTGAGAACCTTATAGCATGAAATGAACTTGAAAAATCGTGGTCAGAGCTTTGACCAAGAATCGTACAGTATTTACAAAATTGACAAGGACGTAAAATCGAAGAAATTATTCACATAAAAGAGCAAGAGGAATAAATTTAATACAATAAATGCTTGCGCTGTGTTTGGAATCTACACGCAGGATCTTCACTGCATGAATTTCAGGGACCTTGGCACTGAGTCCAACCCAACCGCAGGAATTCATTACCATCATTGCTAGTCTGACACAAATTAAGTCCTGGTACTTTCTGTCTTGCCTCTCAGACCACAATACTTCATCATAAGTCATCCTTAATTTGTATGGTTGTCGCAGGCACTTGTTGTCAAGTCTGTTAGCTCGCAGCTCCCTTTGTCAAAACCTGTCAGGGCTGTACAGACTGGCAGGGAGAGAAGGAAAGACGATTTTCACACTCTGATTCCACCTTGAATGGCCACAAAACTCTTGTTTGCCTCTGAGCCAAAATGTAAAATTGTCCTTGCAAGTATACTTGTCGTACACTCTCCCTTCATATGCATTTTTTCAGGAAGTGTGAAGTAACAGCGGGAAGACCATACATGACACACCACTATAGACCGAATTCTACACCGTCCAAAATGTAAGATGATGATGCCGTTTTGGCTTTAAAACCCCATTTCAAAGCAGGATTGGTGACAACACGTTTCCCTTCACCATTTTCATCCCCCGGGAGGAATCCACCTGTCTCTGTGTCTTCTCTGAGCATCTGGCTTTTACAACACAAATTAAAATGAAATGCAACTTTGATGCTTACGAAGTAAAATTGAATAAGGGGTGAAAATGCTCTTAAGAGGTGGGATTGGCAACGGTTTTAGCTGCTGAAAACAGAGATTTTGGTGTGACTTATGAGTCAGACTCTCCTTCTTTCCTTCAGGTACACATTCTCTTAAGCGTGTCTCAATCATTTGAATCTTTAACACAGTGAAACAGAGTAACACATATTATGGCCTTTTTTTGTGGGCAGCTTTTGAGGGTTACCAGCCATATGTCCCCAGTCAAGCACACATAATGGGAATGGGATGAGAAATTACTACTTTTGCATTCTGCCCAAAGAACTGACACAGTCAGGCATGGATTGGCCATCGGGAGTACTGGGAGATTTCCCGGTGGGCCGGTCTATTTGCGTGGGCTGAATGGGCTGCACTCCGGTCTTTGACTGACCGGCCTACAGAGAACAGAGAGTTCACATGATTGGCCCACTGGTTTGTCTCTCATCTGAACACTGGCCAATCACATTCTTCTATGACCCACTTCCATCTAACCATAGAAAGAGCGCATTTAGGTCCACACCGACGCCAAAAATAACTCCACAAAGTGCCGGTAGCTAGCTAAAACACGAGATTTAAGCATGTCAAACGATGCTTTTAGCACCCTTCTCTACTAGAGAGGACAAGTTAGCTGTTAGTAAGCTAATGTTAGTTATGTATTAGCAATCTAAGGCACTTGCAAACATAGTACTATAGCTTTCTGATTTATCAACATTTCACAATAACACAAGTGTTAGCTACATACTGTGTACAAAATGCAGCTTTAGCTTAACTTACAGACTTAACACTTGTTAACTAACGTTATACAAGACATCTTGATGACAGCCATGCTCCACCCTCAGCCTTTAGCCGTCCTGCCATCAAGAGCCAGGCAGACTTTTTGATTTAGTGAGTACATTATCATACTCTCGTATGCTACGTTTACTCGTGGCCGGCTATTTTCATAAACGGACATTTCAACCTCTCAGTTTTTATAAATAGTTTTCAGAAAAATGTTTGTTTACATGTACCTGTGTATCTATGCTGTCAATGCCGTCAAGAGCATGCCAAACCTGTAGGTGGCAGTGTAACGAGAAGCTCAAGCCCACGTTAGCCAATCAGAATCCCGAAAACAGCAACAACAGCAACGAATAACTTTCTCTTTCTCTCTCTCGGCTGCCTAAACCTCAGTTTTTCTCAGTTCACATGCAAACGTGCAAACAAAGTTTTCCAAAATCTCTACTCTGGCCGGAGGTTTTAGAAAGAATCGTTTTCAGAGGCGAATTCTCCGTTTGCGTGTAAACGAAGAGCACAAACGAAGGGAAATGTCTCAGTTTTTCAAAATAATCATGTACGTGTAAACCACTCAGCTAAGTGAGAGTATTAGGGGCTGGCATGAAGGGTTCAACATTAACTTTTTGTCCACCAGCTAAATGGTTAGTGAATGTTAAAATTATACTTTTTTTTGGCTGGTGAGTCAAGCAAACTACCAGCCACTTACATATTTTACCAGCATTTGGCTAGTAGATGGTGCTATTTTTTAACCCTGCTCATATGTTCATGTGTTAAAGGGGACTGCAAGGACGGTTGGTGTCCGTCCGATTGTGGTGGGCTGGTCTAGGTCTCAACAGTCCAGGGCTGATTTTTTACCCCAGTCCAGCCCTGGACACAGTCAACGCTAAACATACAGGAATATTAACATAAGAGTCCTATGGGATCCAAAAATAGCTTTGCAAGTATTACAGTAAGTAAAAAAAAATACTCTGCACTCCAGGACAACATTAAGAGGAAACACAAAAAAATCAGCTGCAGAGAGAAAAATGTAAATGTGTGATAGCAGGGAGTCAGCCGTCATTTCACTTGAAATTCTTTTGCTGCCACCCCTCTATCTCATTAATGACTTCCACAGCCACACACAGATTCCCCTGGGCTCTTTACCAAAAAGCAATAAACACTGTATCACACTGACTCACCAATTGGCAAACGACTGCAAACAAAACAAGAATAAAAGTAACCAATTAACCAGAAAACCCATTCGCTCTGATTGGTAACACTTTAACTTTTCTGAATGTAGTTGACCTCAAGACACCATATAAATGCTCTACTCGCCTTCATTTTTGAAATTACATAATTAGTATGACAATAGCTTTAATATTGACTGTTTATAAGTAATAAACATCTGATATAGCCTAACTAAATACCTATTACAGTTGTGTGTGTGTGTGTGTGTGTGTGTGCTCTCAATGGTGCATATTAATAATAATAATAATAATAATAATAATAATACAATTTATTTATAGGCGAAAAAACAATGTACTAAGTTAAAGACAATACAACAATCGTTCATAAAAGGTACAGGGCATATTTACAAAGCAAAAAATCAGACCAGCAATTGATGTGAACATATACAGTATACAGTGATCAAAGACCATAAGCCAGTTTAAAAAGGTGTGTCTGTAGGTGAGTTTTGGAACTGGAAAGACATTGTTGCGGATATTCGGTGGAAGGGAGTACCAGATGCAGGGGACTGAGCGACTGAATGCTCTGAGCCCAACGGTGGTCAAACAGGCAGAGGGTTGAGTGAGGTGTATGGAAGTGGAAGACCTGAGAGTATGGCTGGGTGTGTTGATGTGAACGAGATCAGTGAGGTAGAGAGGAGCGAGGTTGTGATGAGAAGCAGGATCTTATAATCAATGCGGTATTTAACCGGCAGAAATGAAATGTCGTCGATATAGCCTAACTTTGGAGAAGAAGAAGACATACTTTGACGGGATAAACGCTACTAGCCACAGCATGGAGGAGGGGTGGGGGTGGTGTGCAATCACCGAAGACTTGCGTCATGTGGATGCGCCGTCAGTGTTGTTGTCATTACTTAGAATTCCTCATGGGGGGGGGCGACAAAAACTAGGCACTATAAAGTAGGCTTTGTAAAACATTTACATAAGAACATGCTTAGTAAAACACAATTTTCTTAAACTGTTGTATTACCATAACGGAAATGTTACAAGAGAATATATTACTTATGACTCCATTATGACCCGTCTTCCTCCGCAACCCACACACACAATCGTCAACGGCAGAACACTGAAATGTCTGCATGTGAGGAACACAAGAGTACTAACTAGTAAACAGACAACCTGGCATGTATTTCTCTGCTACAGTGCTACCACAGAAAGCCCAGCCAGCGTGCTCCACGTTGAAGTTGGACCAAATTCACTTACAGACCAAAAGTACACAATATTCTCTGTATTAGTCCCAACACTGTCTGCCAGGCTGCTGGTTGTGTTTCAAAATCAGAGAAAACAATGAAGATAATCGGCCATTTACTTGCTGCCACATTCCAGGTCTTTGTGCTCTCATTTCACATGGCTGCTTTTCTGCATGATCTAGTTGTGAAATAAAGCATGCATGTATGCACGTGAATTTGTTGTAAAAAATTAGCAAATAATGAACTATTCCCAAATAACATAAAACAATAATTCAACAAATGAAAGCAGATACATGCAACACTGAATTTGTTTTATTGCCCTGGAAACCATTTCCCCCATAATGTAATAAATGTTTTGTGAGATTTTGCACATTGCAATAGAGTCAGAGTGCAAAAATGTGTAGTGCACTGTAAAATATGAATCTCATGTGTTCTCTGCCTCAGTATTAAATTAACTACAGTAAATCCAAGACAAAACAGCAACCATGAAATGTGAAGAAACTGAATAATCTAAAACTAGAGTTTGAGGAAACTCTTTATAGAAAACATGATAATTGTCCCCTACAGAGTTCAAATTTGGTTACTGAGAATAAACTGCATAGTTCTTATTTAAAGTCAGAAGGCTTCTCCTGTTTGTGAAAGATACCCTGGCATGTCATAATGAAATCAAAATGCAGATGTTATATACATCATAAAGCAAAAGTTTTCTTAATGAGAGTTAGCCTACTGTAGATGAGAAAATTGATACCACTCTCAAATCTATCTGTATGCTAAATATGTATCTGGAGCGAGCAGCTGATTAGCTAAACTTAGCTTAGTTCAAAGACTAACAGGGGTAAACAGCTAGCTTGGCTTTGTCCAAAGATAACATATCCACGAGCAGTACCTTAAAGCTTACTGATTACCTGTACCAAAACTAAAATGTAGAATATTTTACGGGAGTTAAACTCTTTTTTGGCCTGGGGCTGTGTTTCTCTGGAGGTTTTGCTCTTTCACCCACAACCTTCACGGTTACCTTTGGACAGAGCCAGCTATTTCCCCCTTTTTCCAGTTATATGCTAAGCTAAGCTAAACTGGCTGTTGCCCTATATTTAGCGGACAGATTGGCACTGTTCTCTTCATCCAACACAAACATGAATAAGCACATTTTCCCACAGACATTTTAAAGCTATTTCTTCATTTTACATAGTTTATAAGTATTGATATTGCCACAGTGTCTGTGGTAGGCTTTTCAGTGGAGGAAACAATGCAGCCAAGTCTGTTGAATAAGTAAAGACCGGTATTACTAACACTTTCATGTTGGCACTATCAGCAATGAATCATGGATGTGGTGACGGGCTGTATTTATCTGAGAACAGGACAGGGACTGAAGAGGGTTATCAACAGTTTCACACATCCACTGATTCCTTTTGAAGCGAGATGCACCATAAAGACGCAAGAACAAGAACAGCAACCAGCACAAAACGTTGGCAAAATTGTCATCCTGTAGAGCATTTAAAGTAATTACTGAGGTGCTGCCACAAAACAAGCCATGTTTGTTCTGCATGGCTTCAATGGGAAAAGCATGTTTCAGCAAAAGGTGTCACACCCATATACATCTTGTTATGTGGTCATAGTGCTTACTTGCAAAGTGCCAGGCTTACTCATGTCTGAGTGGGCATATGCCACACAAAGGACCCCTCACGCAGAATGGATTCTAGTCACTGTGTAAGTAGAAGTAAAGTTGTACTGATGCATTGACATGACATCACAGCAAACGTCGACATCAACACATAGCTGGCTATCTTTGGAAAGTGATGATGATCTTGGCTGTGCTTCTCATCAACAGTGAGAAAGATTGCAATGTACAGCTGTCTGCGTGCCACATCCATTTGACATGTTGACACAGTAGGTCCTTAAAAGTGCATGTGTCAGGAAGTCGGAACTAATAGCGCAATGTCTAACTTCAGAAGATTAGCCAAGCAACGACATAAGCTGTGGCTGCTCTGGTGTTTAGATGCCGTTTTTTGAAAAATGTGTGTGGTACTCGTACGTGAGGCGAGAGAAATGAAGGCGACGGGGAAAGGCTCTGCAGGAGTGGAAAATAAGTGAAATGTAAGTCATAGGTAGCAATATTTTGATAAAGTAATCATGCTTCAGGAGCAAAGCTCGGACTCCGATATGAGCCGTTGGTGATTCCACGCAGCTCCTCCGAACATGGCAGCATCAGATTTACAAATTGAAAATCATTAATAATTCTAACCAGGATGTGATAAATCTGGAATCACTCCCGATGAACCTGGACACACTTTCATAAATCAAAAAGATTACTTGGAAATTTTTTAAAATCTGATGTCAAAGTGTCAGGCTTACTAATGGTTTTTGTAGATCCCTTGCCGTGATATATCATTAATCTGAGATACATTTGAAGTGTGTCACCGGGGCAATATGTGATCCATCTAATATTAGGAATATGCTGGTCTGTGTCAATACAGGAGATAGAAAGGATAAAAGCGGGTGGGGGTGCTGGGGAGAAAGTTGCCGTGGGTTACATTTTGATAAGGCGGTTCAATGAATATTTCAAATGGCCGTACACAGCAGCAGGAACTGAACATCCTTACATGTGAATGTAACAAGAGTGTGCATCATGACAATAGTGATTGCAATCAAAACAGATAAACTACGGTAGAAATGATAACATATTTTGATGCAGCGCACGTGTGGCCCTCCTTAATCCCGAGCATATTCACACAATAAACTCTGTATCCCCCAAAATCCGCATCAGTTCTGAAACACCTTCTTTATTCTGAGAGCAGCGTTGCTGAGACTTAAGAGTGCTATTGTGAAGAAGGAGGTATTGACCGTGATGGTGAACAGGGCACCTCTGTAATCTAAATGTCATTCAGTGAAAAGCATCTCCCACACAGCCAATGGCTTTCATCTGAATGTGCCTCCAAAAGATTCAATTACTTTTTCTCTCCTTCTCTTTCTTTCACCCTCTGATCTCCACCCTCCTTCCCATGCACTAGTTGCTTATCTGCTGTGATTATAGTCATTATGAAGCAGCCGTGTCTGTAGTGAGATTTCATCAGGAGCAGACAGTCCCAGCCAGCTGCCTCTGCAACCAGGTCCTGTTTAGTAAAGGAGCTCTACGAAGGTGCTGTACACTGGAGATGAAATACTTCATATTGATACTGATATTTCATGCACTTCCTGGCTTACCGTAACATGGGAGTGAATTACTAATACATATGTATTCTCTGCCATATATTCTTAAAACATTATTTACATTTAACGTGAGTGGCTCCATGTATAAAGCAGTATAAAGTTAATGCATTGCGGTAATGCGCATGCAGCTCTGACTGTGTTTCCTATTCTGGTGAGGCAAGGGGAGAAGTATGGCAGCCCGAGGATAGAGGGCTGTATCAGACAACACAGCTGCTCTTTTCATGTTCAAAATATGTTTCTCGCACGTCTCCCGTCTAGGTTTCAGCAGAGGGGGTGGAGTTTAAATACGACGGAACAAAACTCATTTTTTGACAATGACATCAAAGGAGATGGCTGCTTTTGTGTTTGAAGTGGAGCATGTTTGAAGTGTTCTGAAGACAGTGGAGTGGTAGGGCAAGTTCATTGTTGCTTCGCTCAGGGGATGATTATCAGCTGCTATCGGCGCGAATCTCTGAAACAACTGTCAGCATGACATGGGAATAATGATCTCCCTTTTTCACCTGCTGACGTCTAACCAAGTCTGACACCTAAATACCTCCTGCAGTACTACTAGAGTTCAGAAATCCCTTCCTCACTGGCTGCAGTTTTAGACAAAACGTAACACTTAGTTTCAACTTTGCACTTATAAACTCTTCATAAACAATTAATAAATGGTTTTATAACACACCTAAACACATAATGTGCAAAGTTGTAGGCAAATATAACGTTTGTTAAATTCTTATAATTTTAACACCTCCTATGTAGCATTTATAACTGATGCAGTCAATACATGCCTGATAAGACAGTGTAACATAGCTGTAATCATATATCTTCATTATAAACAACTTTAAACCTGCTGTACATGTGTACAACGAGTTAATAAGTGCTTTATTACATAGTGTGAACTTGGTATAAGTCAATATATGATTATTTATATAATTTCTATCTCATATTATTATTCATTATAAACTATTTCAAGCTCTAACCCAAAGGTTTTGCACATGTGAACAGCCACCTTATAAATGCTGATGAAGCACTATAAGATAAGCTATTACTATATCTGCTGATAGATATAAAATAACTCAACCGGACACATGCATTCATAAATACTTAGTAAAGTTGTGGTAACATAATTGTTAACAATTTATTACACTTAAAAGGGGACCTATAATCCAAAAGTGTGCATTTTGTTTGCCTTATTAATACTAAACATGTTTATAAAATGTAAAAAAGTACTTGTCAGAAGTGTGCATACATTGAAGTTGATACAAAACATGCTATTTATTTTTGCGTAGCGTGAAAGTTGATCTTGTACAGAACTCTATGCAGTGATGAAAACATTTCCTGGTGCAAGTGTATTTTAGTACATTCACCAATGACAGTAATAATATTTAATATTATTACTGTCATTGGTGAAGCGCATTTATGCATTATTAACATTAGATGTGTTGCATGTCTCACTGAAAAATGTGTACGGATTACTGGCCGATGGTGTGGGTGCTGTAATGCAATGCTCTGTAGCAACCTAGTTTTAACAGTCTATGGTAGCAACTCATGCGGTACTCATGCATGCTGTTGTTTATTTGGTTGTCATGGCATCACGAATGAGTGACGTTCTGTCAGTTGCCCACCCTCAAAGTGGAAAGAGGGCAGACCTATGACTGTTCGTTTTGTGTTCAGCGGCGTGGACAGCTCCGTAAAAGCGTGTTCATTTATGACATTGACAATTTGAAGTAGTGGGGGGACTAATCCGCCGTTCATTGTATATAGTGTATTAATGTGGTATAAACACACTTGTTAACCATTTATTATCTTGAAAAGAGGACTTACAGTAATATAAAACATAATTCATGTTAATGACGGTCTCAGAATGTCACAAATGCATATAATCTGAACTAATACTAAGTATAGCTGCCCTAAAAAGCAAACTTTGAGAAAGATTTTTCTTTCTTCATGGTTTTTTTTTCTTCAGAAGACTGAAGACATAATTATATACAAGTACGTGTGCGTTACGGGCAACTGTGTCATCAATTATACATTTACAGTTTATATACCAGTTATGTGTGCTCCATAGTAGTTAAAGTTATTAACAAAGAAATTATTAAATCCCTCAAATGTCCTTATATCTGTTTTCAACTTCATAACAGTGTGTTATAATCATGTATTAATTGTTTATATAGTGCTTATACATATAGTGTTACCATCATTATATACTGTGTGATTACAGATATGTTATAGGGTTTTTATGAAGTTACATTACATTAATACACATTATAGTAAGTTATACATCATTTATTAAGTATGTGTATACTGCCTATAACTGCTTACTATATACATACAAAGGTTCAAATAAAGTATACGTTTTGTTTTATTAAAATCTTTATTATTCAAACATATCTATTATGGATTTGCTACCAATGTCAAATAATGTGACATGCACAAACAGTACTGTTTGTTTTCATAGGAAACTTGGCTCTGTCCATGGTGTGAGTCAGAGAGCAAGGGCTGACACTGCCCTTAAATCTAAACTAGTGTTTGATATTAGCTGCAATCATATAACTGTGAGCCCTTAATGGTTACATTAACCTAGTAAAATAGACAAGTTAACAGTCCTCCCAATATGTGTGTAGTGAGCTGTAGATTTAGTTGGGCCTCTAAAATCCTCCTCCACTAACTATTATTGTACATGGGTTGGCAGTCTATAGTCCAGCCTGTAAAATCTTTCAGGAAGGGTCATTAAGGATATTTCATTATCTCCATATTGCCAAGGTCAGGTTGTCCATATATCCACTTTACGGCTGCTAGGGGAATATGCTGCGACTGTAGTATAATAGACCAGAAAATGTCCACACCAGGAATGATGGGAAATCAATATTGGGCCCAGCTCATCAATACAAACCCCATTTTCACAAGCAGGAAGAAGGTACTCGGGGAAAAAATGTTGAGGAAAATAGATTGAATCAGAGGGAGAAAATAAAATAAAACAATGTTTTATTGTTAATAAAATGTTTGTTTTTTGGTGTACAATATGCTGGGAAGACTCGTCACAGAAGAGGTTTAAACCGGTTTGGCTTGATTTTGTTTTAATCTGCCAGCAGTGGATCAGGCAGTCCATAAATGTCCCAGCACAGTCGTGTAACCACGTTAAAGCAGAAAGAAACATGGGTAGTGACAATGATTTGGCCCATTTGTTACAGTGGTGGCAGGGGGCCTCAATCTGCCTTTGGTTTGTTGGAAGAATGTTGATGCCTTTCAGTTTGTTGCAGGGAAATGTAGGATGGCGACAAACAAAGGAACGTTTATATCATCACAACTTAGAGAGGCTGTGTTGTGCAAACCAGTCAGTTCTTACAAAAGCAGTTCTACAATCTGTTTTTAATTAATCAAACCCTGAACATAAAACATACATAAGGTGCAAGGTGTAAATATTATAATGTGGAATTGTGGGCTGTTTGTTAAATAAACATAGCAGAGCATGTTGTGGTCCAACAAGGAATTTACAATGTGCTATGGTGGAGAAAAGAGAAAACAGCCTGTGGTTGTTTAACCAGCCAGTGGTAGCCTTGGGCGCTGTTTGTTTATGCAGCACAGCTTCCAACAAATGAATATCACACTGGTAAACTGATGTTGGAAAAAAGGACTCTGCATACAAAAGCGTCTCCCTTTTCTTTCCAAACTTCAATGTGCATCAAAACAATCCAAAATACTCCAAGTGATGACCGTTAGTTATCTTTCTCCATTATTGTAAAATGCTTATTTTCTGCCCTGAATTATTGTATGGCACAAACACTGACTCACTACAGTTACTGTACAGTAGACACATTGTCTTTGTGTGAACATTACACGTTGTCTGCTGCATGTTAATGGCTTATTGACCATGTATGGTGTAATGAGACCTTGGGTGCAGGGGCAGCCATGATATATGAGGGTGAAAATTGGCCTCTGCTGCACTGATGACCTAATTTCAATATTCAGGGACTTGGGGATGGAAATGACACTTTTCACATTTAAGTGCTTTGTATTAGCCCCTGGCTTACTGCACCGCTGCCTAATCCCAGTCCACAGACAGAAGCACACACTGCACAGAGAGCGTGCGCACTGGCTGGTGTTGACCCGCCAAATTACAACCATTCATTGCGAACACAGCGAAGTGTACATCCTACAAGCACCAGGCAGCGTGCACGAAGAGAGAGCATTTGACTCGTTCCAGGAGTCACCTTCATCTTTTTCCGTTCTGCTGGCTTGATGCATGCATTCAAGAAAATAAAGCAGAGGCAGATTCCAAAAGGGCTCTGTCTTCAGAGATAACCTTGAGGATGTATGGCATTTAGCATTCCGCACAACCCCGGCCATGGCTTCCTGAAAGCGGTCACGGCTTCCCTAAAGCTTGATCTCAAGCCTTACATAGGTACCTTTTCATGCTAAATGGGAGAGTTTCTTATATTCCTTTTCTTTCTTAGGGGAGAGGCTTCAAATAGAAATTTAAAGACTGTCATTGCATGTTAGGGAAAAAGAGGGATGAAGCTCAATGACCTATTTGCATTTCTGCCTGGGAGAGGAGGAAGAACATGAGGGTTAGGTAAATAGCGGAAGGTTCTGAAAATGCAGATTTATTTACCATTCATCCCTTATTTCTCTTGTATTAGTGAGTGGAGGTGTCATGTTTGGCACATCAAAACTCTGTGTTCTGCCAAAGAGATGTGACGCCAAGAGAAATAGGTGTTGTTTTAACCTTGAGCCTGATTTAAGCAAACATGAATATATTACGCGCAGTATCCCTCATCCCCCAGCTGACGTGCTCGCACTGTATTTTTGCCATGCTACTGTACATTAAGTGCAGTTTTTACTGCAGATGGGAATATGAGGTGTCAGGCTCTGCACAAAGGACATGGCAGCTTTGCTTTCTTACTTGACAAGGAAAAACAAAATCCAGAACGATGCTGTGTTAGATTTAATAAAAAGAACACTGAGATAGATAGATAGATAGCTAGATAGATAGATAGATAGATAGATAGATAGATAGATAGATAGATAGATAGATAGATAGATAGATAGATCTGTTTCACTCACCTGAGATACTATACTGGACAAGAGCAGATGGGATGCTGTGCTGGCCACAACTACTCCTACATAAAGAGTGTTTGCAGTGTGTGTGTGTGTGTGTGTGTGTGTGTGTTTTGGTGTGCCATGGGGATAGCGCAGTAGCTCACGATGCTCCGACAGGTCCACCGTGTGTGGTGTTCTGCAGCATCAGCAGCCGGACAGGGGCCAGACGTTGGATTTATGATGCCAGGGAGCGGAAATGACCTGCTTCTGTCATCGGGTGTGTACCCCATCACGAGAGGCCCTAAACTATATTGGCACAGCGCTGACAGACATGTTTGTCATCCAGTCAGTTTTGAAGATACCAAGCAAGGGGTATTAGTCCTTTGACAAGTCCCTCCACTCAATCTGTGTGTGTGTGTATATGTGTGTGTGTGTGTGTGTGTGTGTGTGTGTGTGTGTGTGTGTGTGTGTGTGTGTGTGTGTACGTGTGCTGTGTCTGTCTTTTCTGCTCTGTCTTTACTTTTTTTCTGGCTTTTTTGTTTTTATAGTTGTTGTTTTTTTCACATCAGCTCTTTGTTTGTTTACATCTAACTTTTTAAAATGATTTAGGAATATTAACACTTAGACTGATACATATGTCATAGTGTTAGTATATTACATTATAGTAGCTTACTTAAAACAATAGAGCCCAAAAAAGTCAGGACTTAATGTCTTTTATTGATACATAATGTATCTATTTGGACAATTACAATCGTTGAGCTGTTTCAAGATAGTAGGCAATTGATTGACCTTGAGATAGTGTATAAAAACATCCCATGTGATGTTCTAAACTATATGTTTAAATGTAATTCATGCACAGTCTTTATAAACTGTATGAGAGGGGTGATTTCAACTTTCAAGGATTAAGTGTGGAAGTGTTGCATGAACAGTGACACCTTCTGGCTTTCTGAAACGGCCTTTCTGAAAAGGCATATTTCACCCTTAAAATGTACAGTACACAGGCAGAATTCGTATTATCTGCAAAGGACTAGTTTGCAGTAAATACTGCACCTGCATCTTCTGTGTGAGACAATCCAACCAGCCGTTTACATTTTTCAGCTGTTGCTTTATGCAGTTTGTAATTGATACACATTCAATTGCTTAAGTTCAACTGAGAAAACTAAGGAACACATTGTGTCATATTTTACACTGAATAGTATGAATTCTTACCTAGTTAAAGTATCTACAGGTAGGGGAGGTATGTGTGGTCATACTGTATAAACGTGCACATGTTGTTGGGACTAAGAAGATCTCTCTATGCAAATCTTAAAGAAGCTCTTTTTAACAGAAACGGTGTTATGTCAGCAACAATTTCCTGTTGCAACTTCCATATCTTCAGTTTATCAGAGATATACTGTACCTGCATATCCATGCCAAAAAACATGCACTCCTGAGAGGACACGAGCTAATTGCCTTAGCATTTGTGTTTTAAGACCTCATTACTCACCATTCATTTTGTCTGCCAATCTGATCAACAATCTGTATTGAGACCAATTTTGTGATTTATTTGTTTGTGTATTTTTGCACATGGTACCGACTGAAATGATAGCCAGCGGAGGACATAAAGAGAACATTGTTGTAAGACATATACTAAGAGATAGTTTTTGTAACTGGAAATGTGTGACCATTGCAGGAACTGTCACCACAGGCTTAGACTCCAATAATATAAAGAAGGCTCCTACTAACAGTGGCAACAAAGAACATAGACTGCCAAGTGGGTAATAAAGGATCCAGCTGTAATTTAATCACGATCATATCTTAAATCAATCTTTTGTCAGCGTAAAATGGATGAAAGATGCTGTAACAAAAGCAATCTCACAACAGTAAATCACTCGATCAGCTCATTAACGAGATGCACAGCATTTATTAAAGGACAAAAAAAAAGAGCACTTCATTAAATACTTTGCACCATCTCTTTAGGAGGAGTACAAAGTTCCAACAGATTTTCAGCTGTTTTGCCATTAAGCTGTCTGACCTACTTATGTGATTTACACAGCAGACACCAAATTCTGTTTCTATCCACTTGAACTTCCAAAGATTTCCTTCATCACCAAGCAACCATATACAGAGCCTTGCCTCACCCATCCACTCCAATGAATATTTTATAAAGATGCAAAGATTTCCTCCATCTCAGTGTGTAATCAAATGCATACCGTGCTGCAGGGATTTAAAGAAGAGATATAAAGTCACATCTTAAGGAAGAAATCCATTTTTCTCTAGCCTTGCATTCATTTAGGAATCAATGCGCCTCTCAAGAGACGGGCTATTTGAATCACACACAAACGCACGCACACAATTGCAAACCTTTTGGTTATTATTCTGATCTTCTGAGCTTTAAATGCTTTCAGACAGCGAGCATTAATGGAATGCAGATACTTCGAAGGCTACCGTGTAATGGTGCTTAACTGAACACTTATGAAACATGTTAGTTGGGAGAGAAAATAAGGTTGAAGCAGTGAACAAAACATAATACTCAAACATGATATATACAGTTTGCATTCATAGTAACTAGTATATTATCATTATACAAAACCGACTCATGAAAACTTGATGAATTCAGCCATTTTTTCTATTCATGTTTGTGATGGAATCTTACAATTTGTTTCCATTTCACAGCAAAACAGAGACAAATGGAAAATACTGAGAAATAATTAATTTATTACACGTATATCTTTGTATAATTATCAAATTTTTCTGCTCAGCCGTACTTCCATTAGAGTGAATTCAATGCCCTTTTAATATCGGATCCAGTGTTTTCCTTGGAACTATTGGCACAGTGTGCAATCCATTTGGGTCCTCTTGTTATTTTTATTGTCATGTTTGAAATGCTGTAAAGCTGAACTGTTTTAATTAGTACTCTGCACTTTATGGAGATCATTGTTCACGCTTGCCTAATTATGTTGAGATGGCCCAAATCTCCATCAAAGGAAACCATTATCCTACATCGATGGTAAAGCGACGGGATTCCATCTTCGCCCCCTAGACAAGGCTATTACTGCTCTGCCTTGGCTTGGACACGCTAAATAAACACATCAATTTCATAGGTCTGGAAAGTTAGAGATTGTAGTTATCAGCTGCATATGGTTGATGATACAGATACTGTACTGAGCATCACAAGTGCTTTTGCGCCAGTTGGATCGACCAGCAGACGTCTGTTTAACCACAAAGCTACTTCCTGATGGGAAACCAGTAGAAAGAAATGAAATGCTATACTTCCATTACTTCCATATTCCTTTGTAATGCCATCCTAATGGTGGTATTTAAGAGCAGTGGGGGAGGGGTATGATTGGTGATGTAGTTTTTTTTCTTCTTCTTTTTTTTTTGCATGCATGCATCCTTGCCTGAGAGCCTAGTGAATGTGATGGTTTCAGATTTGATTAGGCAGCCCAGGGGCCTCTGCAGTCCAGCCCTGCAATAGGCCAGTAGGGGCCTTGTACAGGCGTCTCATTGCTCACCATGCCTCAGTGGTGATGTACACATCGAGTGTGACCGCCCGCTTGATTTAAACAGCAGTCCAGCCTCGATGTGGGAGTGTGCTCACTCAGTGCAATATTGTGGCCCATTCATCCAGTAACCACTGGACATTGGTCTCTGCCAAATACGTCGGGCTTGCCATCACATTTGTGTTTGGAGTGAGAGAATCAATGGTGTAAGAGCACCGTGAGACTTCATGCTTGTGTGCCGCGTTCCCTTAGCACTGCACAAAACACATTTCAACACATATGTTGACAAGAGCAGATTCAGTGCTGTGTCACAGTGTGGAATCCATTGAATTCAAACTTCCTACCTGCTACCTGGCTTTATATAGTAAGTGCGTTTGTACACAGGGCTATTTTTTGCAAATATGAAGTTGAAATCATAAGCAACGAAAACACACCTCTGCTCACTTCCATACGGTCAAGAATTGTGTTGCTGCATCATTACTTTGTCTGGTATGACCAGTTGACAGGGATGGATATTGTTAGCATTAGCATCTCTCTGTAATCTACATTTTTGCCTAGAGTTGCCTCAGCGAGAGGTACATACTACTAGCTTGCTTTAATATTAGTTAGTTAATGGCATGTTGACTTTGTTGTGTATGTTTTACAATAAAAAGTAAAATGGATTAGAGTTGTAAAGATTCACAGAATTTAAGGTTTTACTTGGTCCAGGATGGTGGTGTTATGATTTAGTTGACAAAGTTATATAACATTCAAGCTAATAAAGACTTTTCAGACTATAAAGCTTTATCTGACCCATTTCTGTGGATCCACAGTGAATACTTTAGATGTAACACACAAAATGTATTGATAAGAAGATATATAGATATATTCTAAAAAAGGTATGGTGAATTGTTCCCTTTACAATGTGTACCCTTGTACTGAATGATGCAAGCCATTAAAGGTGCAGTAGGTAAGACTTATAAAACTAACTTTCTGTCATATTTGCTGAAACTGACCCTGTGTTTGAGTAGAACTACATGAAGCAGGTAATTAAAAAAAAAAAATCCGGCTCCTCTGGCACCACCACAGCCTGTAGTGCGATTTGCAAAAATCCACAGCTCCCTGTTCAGATGCTCCAATCAGAGCCAGGGGTGTCTAACTGCATGTCAATCACTGCTCATACACACACATTCATTCTCCCTTGTGGGGGGAGGGGCTTAGGAGACCGTTTTGGGCTTTAGCTGAAAGCACCTACCTACAGCACCTTTAAATTCCACAATACATTGATGAATCCCTACAGTCGAGGCAAAATGAGTTTCATTATTCTGTGATGTCAGATAGATCCTTTTGCAGCAAGGATTATTTATGAGAGCTGTTAATTCTTACAATGATACACCACAATGATGCGTAGTGAATCCAGACCTTTATTGTAAAAAAAATGTCTGTGGGAACCTGTGATTATGTTTGACTGACTGACTGTCTGACAAACTGACAGATGCAGTTCTCATGACAACCACAGCATCATGGTCAGTGGTGGAAGAAGTGTTCAGATCCTTAAGTAAAAGTACTAACACCATGGCGTAAAAATACACTGTTACAAGTAAAAGTTCTGCATTGAAAATGTTACTTAAGTAAAAGTATGTAAGTATCATCAGGAAATTTTACTTAAAGTATTAAAAGTAAACTCAATGCAGAAAAATCCTCACATTTTAGAAACTGGAAACAATGAAAACAGTTCTGTGTTTAATTGGCTAATCATTTCAGCTGTACTTGGAGGCCTATATATTGTTGGCTAGTTTAATTCATAATAACACATCGTATTTTATAAACTACATGTGTTTTGTGAGCAAAAATCTTAATTTGTAAAGTAACAACAAACTAAAGTTGTCAGATAAATGTAGTGGAGTAAAAAGTACAATATTTCTCTCTGAAATGTAGCGGAGTAGAAGTAGAACGTGGCCTGTAAAGAAAAGACTCAAGTACCTCAACATTTGTACTTAAGTACAGCACTTGAGTAAATGTACTTAGTTACATTCCACCACTGATCATGGGGAGAAGGAATATGGTGTGGCTCCCTTCACCCACTGTTGGTGCCCACAAGTTACATCCAATGGGCTAAAAACAACTGAAACCATTTCAGGGTGCGATCAAACCAGCATATCTCACTTGCAAAGTCACATACAGCAGCTTGGGTTCTGCCCACGAAAGGGCAATGAGGAAATGCACAATGAAGTTTTTTATGTTTTCATTTAAATCTCTTATTCATTGCTCCGCACAAACAATGATTATATTTGCAATCCAGTGGCCGTGTAAATAGCCCATCACACCATTCCTTTATGTGAGAACAGCTTGTGAGCACCGAAGTTATGTTTAGAAATTCAATTCTTTACTCAGACCCTCAGCCTACAGGCCTTTGCTTTGCACAAAATGAGCAAAGTTATTTTCATTTCCTAATGGTCATCACAGCCAGCTAAGCAGTAATGAGCAGAGCCAAGGAGGATTGTTATTTTCTAAAGGACCAAATTAAAAAAAGAAAGAATAAGGAAAGAAAGAAAATCCTGAGTAGTTCCATCATTACAAAGGGAAGCCTAGAGGAGAGTTTGCAGTTCATTAGTCTACATGCTTGGTCCTCCTGGTCCTACAGGGTGAGGGAATATCGGTGATAAATTGCACATCCATTCACCTCCACAGTGCAAGTTGTCATTAAAGGCCCAATCTGGAATTGGAATAGAGCGCCACCTTTAAGATCCACCTGCTGCTGTTTGTATTTATTTTGTAGGGCAGGGGACTTTTATAACTCCCTGAGAGAATGGCTGAGTTCCTGAAATAAAGACTAGCAGGTATGTAATAGCCTTTAAACGTAACACTAGGAAAATGGACATTGATTTTTTTTTTAGTAAAGCTGTTTATAGAAGAGTTACTGGCAGATTTCTCTTCATCACCCAGATGTGTGTATTGTTGTGCTACAGAATAGCATATGTACTGTATACATCCTTAGGAAATTGATATACTTTACACTCCATTACTGATTCTGGCTCAGTACCCCAGGTGATGTTCATCTGCTTAAAGTCATTGGTGAGGCCACTGCTGTGTATCAAATAGAGTTAAAGCTGCTAGTTCTTACAGTTTTGGACTCTTCACTGTGTCGCTGTGATGAAGGTTGACATGTGAAGTATGACATCATGCCAGTGGGCAGCTTTTTTGAGCTCTGCACCAGTGAGGTCACTGGTCTCCTAATGACTTCCTCGGGGTTCATAGCCGACCTCCTTCTCTGCAGCCCATAGGGTCTCCCCCCTCCGCCCAGTGCGCAGCTCACCCAACACAGGCAGCTCAGCGCTTGGCTAGCCTCTCTCTGCTCATTGCTTTTAATCAAGAAGTGTGAGGCATAAAGATGCAGCAAGTCAGTGCACCCATGCCCAGTGGGGTCCTTTTTTGTCAGACAGTCAGATGAAGCCGAGTGGAAAAAGCCTCTTATGCTGTACACACAAACGTAATAAGTTAACATGAATAGAAGCTCTTGCACATGATCTCGTATGGGATACAGTTGTTGTGCATTGTAATGTTACAACAGCACATTCTCAGATCTTTATTGCGATTCATTTTCAGCATGCTATACATTCATTCTTGGTCCAAGTAATGGACCACAGGCCTTGAGTGATTTTTTTCTTATTACTTCTGCATCTAAAGGCAGGATGAGAGGCATGTAAATCAGGCAGCCCATGTACTTCTTTAATATTTAACATAGGTTATTAGACAGGGCAAAGATTTGACCCCCGAGCGCTTCTGCACATCACATGAATAACTAATGTTGGCTGATTATGTTAATCAGTAGTACCAGGCAGTGATGACCAGGAACGCATCCCCACTGCTGCAGGAGAAAGCTATAATCTCAAACGCATCACAAAAACACAGCCCAAGCCCATCATTAGTTCTGAAACACAGCTACTGCACACTGTGTGCAGCACAGGGTGATTTACACTTCACATGCTCAGCTTGAATTTTCCTTTAATATGTATACTGGAGATAAACACGCTGCATTTGTGAAGTTACTTGCTGTGATCTCCCTTTACAGATAATCAAATATTTGCATAATGACAAGAACTGAAGTTACACCAGGCAACGCTGCATGTCGGCAGCTCCAAATGGCAGCAAGAGGAAAACTGTTAAACTTTGATATCTGGAAATCACGTAATGTGACTAACTCAAACACTCCAGCTTTTACCAGCCACGCATGATGCCAAATAGCACCAAAGACATAACAAGATCATTGGAGGGTCCAACACTCGGAAAACGTATATATGTCACTCATACATTTGTATTTGTCAATTTATGTAGGTAGATAGGTGCACATACTGCACCTCACCAGGAATTTTTGGGGGCAAATATTGTAGCATAACATCCCAATTACAGTTCAGAAGAGACACTTCTGTTACAGCCTCTTAAGGAAGGTTTAATCTATTAATTAGTACTATTGATAGCAGCTTTCTGTAGGAACATACTTCAATGTGTGTCTGTGTGCATTCAACAGCTATGCCATGCTCTGACAATTTTATCATACGAGTGAGTGAACTTAAGGGCAGCTCAACGCCTACATTCTTTTTTTCAATGGTGACAGTGCTGATTTGAAAAGCTTATTGCTGCGTCATAAAGCAAGTGCTTGTCTTCTCTCCTGTTTGTTTTGAGCCAAAGATAAAAACATACTCTTGGAAAACCATTTAGAGGTAGAAGCGGCTTGATCGTGGCTATATTCCATCCCCATCACCCGAGTTCTTTGGCCTCCACCATAAAGAATTCCAACGAGACAATTTTGCGCAGTGTGGGGTGAGCTGACAGGGAGTGTTATTAAAGCGCAGGGTGCTGACCGCTCTCAAAGTTATTAAAGTGCTGTGAGATTGTGTCTGTGATAGCCCTGCCGGTCGGGATGTCCTTCACACACACAGGTACATTACAGTTGGGATGCGGTCATCGCAGGGAGAGGGGGGTGAGAAGGGGGGGAGGCACTGTCATTGTCTTCATTCCTCCATTAAAGATAACCATAGTTAACCCCTGGCTGAAGATTCCCTCTATTATCAGTGTAAATAATTCAGAATTATAGCCTCCTAACAGTTTTCAACATTGAGTGCTCAATGGTTGTACAGCAAACGGTTAACTACATGAAACCTATTCTAAAATGTAGCATGCATACACAATTTAAATTGAATGATTTTGAATTGTATGACATTGTTAAGCGTTACAGGTTAAAAGGGTAGGACTTTGATGGTTTTATTTTTGGCAACTTCAAAGTAGCACTGATATGTTCAATTAGATATGGCTGAGATTGTTTCGTCTTTTTCTGTTAAAGAAATATTGACATATTGGGAAAATAGTTTTTTTTGTTTTTTTGCCGTGAATTAGCAACACATTCTCACTCCCATCACGTAAAATATGGACGCTTGGTCAGGTGCCTTTGGCGTTGTTATTGACGCTGCATGTCTCCTTTAGCGTTTTATCTAAACGCGCTTGGTTGGGACTATTGCGTTACTTTTAACGCAGTTAGGTCAAGGAAAAGATTGTGGGGCGTTTCCGTGACACGCGGGACAAGAAATAGACAGTTGGGTTTAGGAAAAGAAGAACGAGATAAGAACGAGACAGTTGGGTTTAGGAAAAGTGAAGCGCGGGACACGGACCCCGGTCTCTGGGCTGAAAGTCCACTGTTGTTTGACCCATCCACCACTCCAACCAGCCATCCTACGCGGAATTTCGGGCTTTCATACTACTCGCTACAAGGAAATTCTAGGCTTTCATACTACTCGCTACCGTTGTCGCTCTTAATACTACGTCATCTTCAAGCGCCGCGTAGCTGCTGCTCTGCCTGGTGCGTTCTACACACACGCTGAGGCTGCTTTTTGCGTTGTATCTGATGCTGACAGCCACTACCCAAGCGTCCGTATTTTATGAGTTCGGAGTGAGAACGGGTTGGAATTAGATGAGAAGCTCGATACCACTCTCGAATCTGTACTTTAAATATTACGCTATCAACCGGTTATCAACTGTAAAATGACACCATCAGTCATTTGCAGTGGTGGAGGAAGTACTGAATCTCAGTACTTAAGTAAAAGTACAAATAACCAGAGACATATTTACTTTAGTAAAAGTAGAAGTACCACAATGACAACCCTACTTAAGTAAAAGTAAAAAGTACCTGGTTTTAAATGTACTTTAAGTATTAAAAGTAAAAGTACTTGCATAATGATTTCTCCTCTTAAGCTTATTTGCATATTACCAAAAAAGTTGGGTAGTTGGTTAGTTTGCACCTTGGTCAGTGAGGGCACTGTGTCTAGCGACCCGTGATTTACAAAGGGGTGGTTCAGTTATTTTGATGCTGAGCTTTGACAGTATCCATACTGTCCACTACCACAAACAAGGCCTGGCTTTTAAAAAAAGTTCATATCCTAACCAGCATAAAACGGAAATATCTTGTTATAATCGGAATGCAGTTGGTTTTATTCATGGATGTATTTTAAGACGGTTTTATTTCCTTTAAACATGGGAGTGTAAAGCAAATGAAGTGTGTGAAGCAGTGGAAATAGGGATGGATGTGAAGAGGTCCAGCCAAATAAATAAGATATGAACGCGTCTTAAGCAGTCTGGCGGAGAAGTAAACGATGCTGTGGAGAGAAATAGATGGCAACTATGATTTACCAACGGGAATAATAAAAAACATACATTTTAATTTTCACTTCTACCGGATGCTGTATTACCGCGGGTCAGTGGTGCTGCGCCCGGGCTCTGGAGCACCGGAGCCGGCTTGGAAGCCAATGAAGGATCGGCGGTGCCCCGTATATATATATATATCTATGGTAACCAAACTTCACTGGTGAGACAAACGTGGGACGGTCACGAAGACATTTTGGCAGTGGGGAAAAACTGATCAGAAAAATGTAACGAAACTGTAACGGAACATTGTAGAAATGTAGTGGAGTAGAAAGTATAGATAATTGCTGCAAAATGTAACGAAGTAAAAGTCAAAAGTATCCCCTATTGATTCTACTTAAGTAAAGTACATATACGTGAAAAATGTACCTAAGTACAGGAAGTCGAGCACAGAAACAAAATAAACATCCGGTTAATTTTCTAAATAAAATACCCCGTGCTCACGGCGGATCATATTTCCCTGCACTACACCTTGAGAACACAGCACAGAGTTGTTTCCCCTCTACTCCTCTGGATGGAAACAAACTGTTGTTGGTTTTGTGGTTCTATTCTACGTGAATTTGCGAGATCTTGTGGGTCCTCGTGATTACAGCTGTCAGTCATGGCCGCAGCCGTGCCGCAACAAATCAGGACCTAGTGGGTATTGACGGACTAGCTCTGTCCAACGGTAACAAAATCCACCAATTTTTCAGCACACCAATGTAACATGTTTACTTAATCTCTACAAAAACCAAGTGCACGTTGCAGTTTTACAGGGGGTATTTCCTGGCTGGGCCCAGCGACTCCATAAACTAAGCTAAAGTTAAAACTGCTGGCGGTAGATTCATATTGAACAGAGTGGTATCAATCTTCTTCATCTATATTTTAGCAACATGTTCAACTATTCCTTTAAAGTTTGATTTCTGTAGATTTCAGTCTTTTCTTGTCTTCTTTTATTGTGTATGGCGCCATTCTGGCATCAACTGCTACACCAACAGCCACTGAATTCTTCTTCATGTGTTTTAATAAATGTAACAATAGGCCTGTAAAGAAAGCATCTTCTCCCATGAAGCAGAGCCTATTTTTTTTCTGTGGAAAACCTAGCTAACAAATGATCACAAATACAGTATAGGCTGCAAAAACACGATTTTACTTTAAAATAAATATTGTAATTATTATTTAAGAAATGCTTGTAAAATGTGAAGAAAAAAAAACACCGAACTAGGGAAGCTAAAGACTTCACTGGTCTGCTGTACAGTACGTCTTTGGTTCAGCCCCTAGGTGAGTCTCAGATTTGAATGTGGGGGCAGCTGCCTGTGTAAAATGATAGGCAAATGGGAGGAGGGGTAATGGACTGATTCGGTGTGTTTTAGAAGAGACGGAAGAAGCCTGCAACATCAATCTACTGTCGGCTCCCTCTCAATCTGTTTCAGCTCCACTCTGACATGACAGCATGGGGGACTCCAGCCCTCGATTCATCACCGGGTCTGGAAATAACAGGACACCTCCAGTTTGTCATACTAGATTAGTCTGTGGCCCGTAACCACTGTCCTTAATAGAGTCTCCAGCGTTTCATCGGAGGTGTCCACTAGACCACCACTGTAGACCTCAGGGGGAACAGAGGGTGTATCGACATCTCTTGTACTGACTGTGGAGACCACTGCAGTGCATTTCTCCTCCACTGTATAACTGACTACAAGGAACCAAAGATAGAATTAGTTTTCTCTTATTTTTCTTTAATTTGAGCATGTATATGGATCATCAGTTTTAAAAACTGCTCTGCGTGCAGTACATTTGAAGCCCACAGAGAAACTCTGAAGATTTAGGCACAATACTCTGGGGCCCATAAGTCTATATCCTGCACATAAAATCAATTGGTTGTAATCTATAATATTTCTTAATTGGTGATTCGCTGTTACTTTGTGGATCACAGGTCCTGGCAGGGGGAATCAGCCTCGATCTTTAATTGTTAATTGTTTAATTTAAGTGCTTGGGCAGCCATTGTGGAAGTGTAATGGACAGTGCAGGGTTAGGCCAGGACTGTGATACAGTAGTTCCTCACTGCCTCCCCTACTGACCTTGACTGGCAGTATGGCTCTTTGAAAATCTAAGTGCCCATTTTACAGTATGCCTGAAGCAATTTAGGAGTCCATACACATTCATATAAGTCCAACTTATTGATTATTTTGCTGCTGTTCACACAGTCTGGCAATGTAGAGTTTCAATTATCACTATGTGACCTGCCATTGTCTGGGAAAAATGTGATCTATAGCCAGGGAACCTGGAAGTTTGCAGAAAGAAATAACAAAGAAAATATGTGAAACATCAACACCAAGAGCACGTGTTCAATAAATAGATGTTTTTGACCTTGTAGACAGTTGACTTTTTAGACATGCAAGTGATGTCCAGGCTGCCAAAACCAAAGATTGAAAATAGACCTAAAGTGGACCAAATTATCAGTTGATGCATCAACTGAAAATGATTTCTTCATGCAATTATTGTCAGGATTGTCTGCAGACATACTGGATATACTGTATAGGCGTCAGAGTCAGGGCCCCTGATGGATACAGGACTGGTGGGGGTGGGGGGGGGGTTGCTTATTTAGCCTGGGATGATGTGTGCTGTCTCTGGCTCCAGAGCGGCCCCTCTTCCTGTTTACCTGGGAGTCCTCTGGGGTGAGGTTGAGCTGAAAAGCCCAGTCGGAGCCAGTCAAAGGGAGCGTGGCGCAGTCTTGACCCTGGCGCTCCACTCATTGTGTAGTGCAGCGGTGTAATGAGGCCCTGTGTGGATATTGATATGACAGAACAAAAGGCCAAGGTGCAGTAAGGACAGCAATCCACACGTTTCACACCATTTGTTTTTCACACCGTATCCATCACATTAATGGGTCACCTTTCTGTGACAGCTCATGATTACCTGCTTACCCATGGAGAGAAAAGGGGGTGAGAGAGAGAGAGAGAGAGAGAGAGAGAGAGAGAGAGAGAGAGAGAGAGAAAGCCTGGTAAGTGTAGAGAGAGAGAGAGAGATAGGCAGGAAGATAGGGTGTGAGGGTTCTCCAGTACTAAGGGTAAAGGGTGAGTTGGGGTTGGAAGGGGGCTCAGGAAGTCGGGGGGATGGGAATCTAGTGCCATTTTTTTTATTCTTTCATGAAGATTGGCTCCGGCCCTGTCATCATCCCCACAGAGTGAATTTATGACAGGTCAGCTCTCCATGTAGTCACCTGATGGATGGAGAAAATCCAAGTTTATTTGGGGCACATTGGAAATAGCTGAACAATTCCCTTAAGCACCAACAGATATTTTTTTCTTTTTTTCTTTTTTAAGTGAGGGGGGCACTAATGTTCACCAAAAGAGATATCCAATAAAGATTGTAAATTTGTATTCTCATTTTTCATCTATTTTACCTTCCTAAAGTACCTTTTTTAATTGTTGAGTTTATAAGGAATTGTAAGAGAGTGATGGATCTATATTGCTTGGTAAGTGAATAATGTTGGCAGTAGAATACTAGAGAGCAAAGGTTTTTCTCCCATTGATCACATATCTTGATATGAAGTGTTATGAAGTATGAATATTTGCTCTGTTTTTCCTCCATCTCTGTGTTGATTATTGCTCATGCATGGCTCATTTTCTGTAATGTCCAGCAATTTCAAATGCTGAAACTCTTGACTTGGATACATTTTATTGCTGCAACAATGAGTCTGCTGCTGATACTTTGGAAGGGAGATTTAGACAAAATATAATTTTTTTTCTGATGAAGGCTGCTCTGACAAACGCTTTGGCCTCATTTGGAAGTTACAAACTATTACTACTATATTGCAGAGGAATACTTAGGTTTGGCTTTAGAGAGTCAGTAGCATACATTGAATACAAAAGAGCTTTTGTTCTCACCACCTCGCAGTATTGTATGGTGTTTTCAGTTGCTGTTTTTGCTTGGATCTTGCAAATACGTTATGTTCTGCTTAGCTCAACAGCTATTGATGCCTTCCATTCCCAAAGCACCACCGCCGGTGTCATCTATGAAATCTTAAGTCACTTAAGACGAGCATTTCAACTTCCAGTCATTGCAAGGAAATGGCAAGATCCCATTTTATGATAAAATAAGACTGCAGCTATGTATCTTTGGAAAGACCTTAGCTCAGCATATCAGGTGAGAGGCAGGGGAGGATGAAAGAGGAGCGAGAGAGATCACTTTGTCCCAAATTAAAAGTCAGAGTGTCATCTTTCGGTCTAATTGCCTGGAACCATTATTGGAAACTGCAAAAAAATAGTGTCTGCATATGCATTTATTTTGTAATCCATTGGTGTGCTTCACTCTGAGCGTAGTCTACAGGGACCAAACCCCAGGCATGCAAACATGCTCTTTTTGTATGAATGGGGGAAGGATTGCAGCCTATACTGCAGAGAGACAGTTTGCCATATGTCATAGCACCCAGCAGATATGAGGTGACGGTGTCAATATATCTTGCGTCTGCCCAGTGGAGGCCTACTCCGCGTTACACTAAAACATGAATAATATGAGTGGAACAACGCTGTGTTGGGCCGGGACGTAAATCAGAAGGGAGAGAAATTGCTGACAAGTTTTGCTATTAAAAGATAATTGTAATCAAGGTGCAAGACGAGCAGTGAAGTGGTGATAGCAGATAGACAGACAGCTGCAAAGATGGATTGTTTTAATTTGCAACAATTAAATTGAAGTTCACTGGATCATCTTCCTCAATCTTCATGAATACTTGATTTTCTGGCCGCTACAAAGCTATTAAAAAGAGTGATTGGACTCTTACACTTGGTATACCATATTTTATGCTATACTTTCATTAACCCTTTGTAATAAAACTTTTTTAATAAGAGGAACTAATAGACATACTACTAAGCACAATATGCATAGCATGTGCATATTATGCATATTGTCTTAAATCAACACATCATCATACCTAAATGACATCATAGGTCGATTTCCAAAAACTTCCAAAGCAACACCTATTTATTGCGGCACGGTGGCGGTTAAATCATGTGACAGTTATCATGTGACCGTTCTATTTAATGTAACGTGCACAGTTATTAAACATGTAGTTAGCGTTCTGAATACTCGTTAAGTTTAGGCAACAGTAAAGTTTGGTAAAACATCAGGGATTGGTGTGAAATTAGTAACGTTAAGTCACGAACGCCATTGTGTCACGGACTAAGGTGCTGTACATAAAACTTCAATTCATTTCAAAATGACAAGTTGACTTTTTGTTTCACACGGGACAAGAACCCCTGTCCCCCGAGTGAAAGTCCTGTTTGTTTGACCCATCCACCAACCTGCCTTCTTACGTGGAATTTGGCGCTCTTATACTTTCAATCCCTCAATCAAATAATCATTCAATCAATTTGTAATTTTCAAACCAGGTACAATTCCATTAAAATGTAATCCTATCCTCTCCTGGAACCATCACCTTATCGTGGTGGAGAGGTTTGTGTGTCCCTATGAACCTGAGGGCTGTGTTGTCTGGAGCTTTGTGCTCCTGGTAGGGTCTCCCAAGGCAAAGTGGTCTCAGGTGAGGGGCCAGACAAAGAAAGGTTCAAAAACCCTATGAGTGACCGAGGAAGAGATGGAGTGACCCTGCCCGGTCTGTCGACGGGGGCCCTGTCGGAACTGGTGCGGGAGGTGGAGCGCTACCGGTTAGATCTGGTGGGGCTTACCTCTACGCACAGTCTCGGTTCTGGAACCATACTCCTGGATAGGGGTTGGACTCTTTTCTTTTCCGGAGTTGCCTAGGGTGTGAGGCGCCGGGCGGGTGTGGGGATACTCACAAGCCCCCGGCTGAGCGCCGCTACGTTGGAGTTTACCCCGGTGGACGAGAGGGTCGCCTCCCTACGCCTGCGGGTTGTGGGGGGGAAAACTCTGACTGTTGTTTGTGCATATGCACCAAACAAGAGTTCGGAGTATTCGGCCTTCTTGGAGACCTTGAGTGGAGTCCTATATGGGGCTCCAGTGGGGGACTCCATAGTTCTGCTGGGGGACTTCAACGCGCACGTGGGCAATGATGGAGACACATGGAGAGGCGTGATTGGGAGGAACGGCCTCCCTGATCTAAACCAGAGTGGTTGTTTGTTGTTGGACTTCTGTGCTAGTCATGGATTGTCTATAACGAACACCATGTTCGAACATAGGGATGCTCATAAGTGTACTTGGTACCAGAGCACCCTAGGCCAAAGGTCAATGATCGATTTTATAATCGTTTCATCTGATCTGAGGCCGTATGTTTTGGACACTCGGGTGAAGAGAGGGGCAGAGCTGTCAACCGATCACCATCTGGTGGTGAGTTGGGTCAGGGGGTGGGGGAAGATTCTGGACAGACCTGGTAAGCCCAAACGGGTAGTGCGGGTAAATTGGGAACGTCTGGAGGAGGCCCCTGTCCGACAGACTTTGAACTCACACCTCCGGTGGAGCTTTTCGTGCATCCCTGTGGAGGCTGGGGGCATTGAACCCGAGTGGACAATGTTCAAAGTTTCCATTGCTGAAGCTGCGGCGAGGAGCTGTGGTCTTAGGGTCTTAGGTGCCTCAAGGGGCGGTAACCCACGAACACCGTGGTGGACACCGGTGGTCAGGGAAGCCGTCCGACTGAAGAAGGAGTCTTTCCGGGATATGTTATCCCAGAGGACTCCGGAGGCAGTGGCAAGGTACCAAAGGGCCCGAAGGGCTGCAGCCTCTGCCGTGAAAGAGGCAAAGCAGCGGGTGTGGGAAAAGTTCGGAGAAGACATGGAGAAGGACCTTCGGTCGGCACCAAGGTGCTTCTGGAAAACCGTTCGCCACCTCAGGAGGGGGAAGCGGGGAACCATCCAAGCTGTGTACAGTAAGGATGGGACGCTGTTGACCTCAACTGAGGAGGTAATAGGGCGGTGGAAGGAGCACTTTGAGGAACTCCTAAATCCGACTAATACGCCCTCTATGGTAGAGGCAGAGCTGGAGGATGATGGGGGATTGTCGTCAATTTCCCGGGTGGAAGTTGCTGAGGTAGTTAAACAACTCCACAGTGGCAAAGCCCCAGGGATTGATGAGATCCGTCCAGAAATGCTTAAAGCTCTGGGTGTGGAGGGGTTGTCTTGATTGACACGCCTCTTCAACATTGCGTGGAAGTCTGGGACGGTGCCTAAGGAGTGGCAGACCGGGGTGGTGGTTCCCCTTTACAAAAGGGGGACCAGAGGGTGTGTGCCAATTATAGGGGTATCACACTTCTCAGCCTCCCTGGTAAAGTCTTCTCCAAGGTGCTGGAAAGGAGGGTTCGGTCGATAGTCGAACCTCAGGTTGAAGAGGAACAATGCGGATTCCGTCCTGGTCGTGGAACAACGGACCAGATCTTTACTCTCGCAAGGATCCTGGAGGGAGCCTGGGAGTATGCCCAACCGGTCTACATGTGCTTTGTGGATCTGGAGAAGGCCTATGACCGGGTCCCCCGGGAGATACTGTGGGAGGTGCTGCGGGAGTATGGGGTGAGGGGGTCCCTTCTCAGGGCCATCCAATCTCTGTACAACCAAAGCGAGAGCTGTGTCCGGGTTCTCGGCAGTAAGTCGGACTCGTTTCAGGTGAGAGTTGGCCTCCGCCAGGGCTGCGCTTTGTCACCAATCCTGTTTGTAGTATTTATGGACAGGATATCGAGGCGTAGTCAGGGTGGAGAGGGGTTGCAGTTCGGTGGGCTGGGGATCTCATCGCTGCTCTTTGCAGATGATGTGGTCCTGATGGCATCATCAGTCTGTGACCTTCAGCACTCACTGGATCGGTTCGCAGCCGAGTGTGAAGCGGCTGGGATGAGGATCAGCACCTCTAAATCGGAGGCCATGGTTCTCAGCAGGAAACCGATGGAGTGCCTTCATTCAATGGGAATGAGTCCTTACCCCAAGTGAAGGAGTTCAAGTACCTTGGAGTCTTGTTCGCGAGTGAGGGAACAATGGAGCGGGAGATTGGTCGGAGAATCGGCGCAGCGGGTGCGGTATTACATTCAATTTATCGCACCGTTGTGACGAAAAGAGAGCTGAGCCAGAAGGCAAAGCTCTCGATCTACCGGTCAGTTTTCGTTCCTACCCTCACCTATGGTCATGAAGGTTGGGTCATGACCGAAAGAACGAGATCCAGGGTACAAGCGGCCGAAATGGGTTTCCTCAGGAGGGTGGCTGGTGTCTCCCTTAGAGATAGGGTGAGAAGCTCAGTCATCCGTGAGGAGCTCGGAGTAGAGCCGCTGCTCCTTTGCGTCGAAAGGAGCCAGTTGAGGTGGTTCGGGCATCTGGTAAGGATGCCCCCTGGGCGCCTCCCTAGGGAGGTGTTCCAGGCACGTCCAGCTGGGAGGAGGCCTCGGGGAAGACCCAGGACTAGGTGGAGGGATTATATCTCCAACCTGGCCTGGGAACGCCTCGGGATCCCCCAGTCGGAGCTGGTTAATGTGGCTCAGGAAAGGGAAGTTTGGGGTCCCCTGCTGGAGCTGCTACCCCCGCGACCCGAGACCGGATAAGCGGACGAAGATGGATGGATGGATGGATGTAATCCTATCAGCTCCTTCAACTTGTGAATGATTCATCATGAATTAGAATGTTGTTTGTGTCTGAAGGATAAGTTGTACTTTTAGATAAAATGTATATCAAGAAGATATCACCACATCAGCGGTACGTCTTGTTGAAATTCAGGTTTTTAAAGGTTAATGGTGATGTTATTCTACTTTATTCTTGTTGTCACCAAATTCCATAAAAAGACCAAAACCGGGGCGACCTGTAGGTCACCCAGTAAGAGCGTGCGCCCCATGTAGGCTGAGTTCTCTGCAGCGGCCCGGGTTCGAGTCCAACCTGCGGCCCTTCGCTGCGTGTCATCGTCCATCTCTCTCCCACCTTTCCTGTCTATGCACTGTCACTTTCAAATAAAGGGAAAAGCCCCCAAAAATAATCTTTAAAAAAACCAACAACAATGCATTAGTGCCAACCTTTTGACTTCCCTACCCTGTCTGTAGCACTCAGCAACTCAGCACCAAGGCCATTGGTTCCTAATGAAGACGTAAAGCTTTAAAAATTAAATTTTAATAAAAGGTTATCTGCTTTTCTTAAACAGCTGGGTACTGTAGTGTAAAAATAGTAAATAGTGAATTTGTTGGGGACTATTTTCAACACATTTGTCATTACGGCAGGATTAACAGTACAGCATTAACACAGTTCCTTCATTGGCTCATTGATGTGTTTGTAATACGTTCTGTGCAACAAATGAGCTCAGGACTATACAAGCAATACCTACATTATATCCATTATTATTATTACATAATGAATTCATAATTTGTTGGTTTTGGTCTTTAATTGGCATTTGTTGAAGATGAAAATATAGAAATAACCAGCCTTTAATTTTAACAGTGAATAGGTGAGTCAAGGTTTGTCTTTTTGTTGTTACTTAACAACATATTGAACAAATTACAAACCTCATCAGTCGTTAGGAACACTGCTAGAGGGTGAACATAAGTGGTCCTTATAATACCTTCCTTATGGTTATCTCACGGATGAGAGGGGAACAACTTAGAGTTGCACATGCACACAGGCACACAGGCACACACACACACACATGCATGCATGTACGCATATGTACAAAACTCAGAATCTATGGTAGGTAGCAATATACTGCTCTTTCTTGAACCTTTCAAAGACAGCAGTAAATCAATTGGAATACTGTTTCTTTTTTTCTCAAAATGTCAATCCTCTTATTCTGCTTGAGCACATTTTTACAATTTTTCATGGTCAATTTAAAAAGAATCCAAACAAAGTAAATATGTGCAAATGCGCCAGTCTGAAATCTTTCAGTCTTAATTGATGCTGATCCTCTCTCGACGGTCATGTTGTAATTTCTAAAGGTCAGCAATCTTTATGTTTGTTTAAGTCTGATTTACACACATACATTATGTTTTAAATAACCTCAGTGGCAGAACACAGACCCTTTGGAGCAAAAACTTCATGTATTTAAAGGAAAAGTTATTTGGTATTGGCAGATGTAAATTGAAGTTGTAAATCACAATTTCACACACAGGAAAGGCAGTGTGGTGAAGCATTCCAGCGGGGGCTGGGAGCAATGTTTCACAGTGTTTGCTTCTGAGCCAGACTCGCTCCCAGGCAGGGGTGATTAGTGCTTGTTGGTAATTTGGCAACCTTGACCATGTAACCTTGCTAAAGCTGGATTAACATTTTACCCTGGAAAAGCCAGAGATGCCTTAAAACATGTTCCATTTTTCTGCTGTGTATTATGAGACAACAGCCTACAGAGGCTATTCAAATAAGTGCCCATGCTATGCTGCATGAGCACTCAAGGAGAAACTCTTATTAGATTTAAGCGTGCTAAGTGTCAAAAAAATTTTGACATATCCATCTGATCACTCGCTGAAAACATCACACTTTACATATTGTGAGCACGTGAATCCGAGGGGTTAACAGCCAAGGGTCATACACAACTTAACCATGTGTTCAATAAACAGGAAGGGTATGTGCATAAATAAACGTGTATGAATATATTACAGGAGTTATTTTGAAAGAAAAGACACTTTTTCTGTGTCAATTCTGTAAAACAGCAGCAGGTTTTCAGTCGAACAAGTCCTCCAAACCATACGCCGATACGGGTCATTTGTCCCTAACCTATAATGTGACCCACAGGAGCGATTTTCGTTCTCATATCTAAACCAAAGAACGTCGGTCGTGGTTTTGAATGCAAAAATTGCACATCTTTAACGTTGTGAAGCTGAACGTGACGTTCGTAAAGTTAAATAAAAACTCGCCCTTTCGAGTCGAACCCTGGCTCTCCTGGGTGAAAGTGTTTGAACCATCTACCACCCCAACCTGCCTCCTTACGTGGAAATGTGGCGCTCTTGTACTTTGTCACCTTACTTCCTGCTTTGCTCCCGTCATAATTACTATGGCCAATAGTTGGCAGCGTCACTATGAATGTAAATATACAGTATATCGTAATTACTGTTTGTACAAACGACCTATTGGAGCGTTTTTTGGAGGAGCTCAGTCTCTTTATACTTCTATTATAGTCTTACTGGACTTCATCCTGTGTTGTTAGGGACTGTACACAAGTTATTGGGGTGGGAAGGGGGGCGGGGTAAACATTGTGCTACACTCACTTTTAAAGTGCCCATATTATGAAAAAATCACTTTTTCTGGGATTTGGGGTGTTCTTTTGTGTCTCTGGTGCTTCCACACACATACAAACTTTGAAAAAAATCCATCCATGCTGTTTAGAGTGAGTTTCTGAATGTGTCCTGCCTTCAGTCTCTGGGTGAGCTGTTCAAAATCGGCACAGCTTGTGACATCACAAGCCGAAACGAGCAGGCTAACCGCAACCATTAGCTCGTAGCGTTAGCATGCTAACGCTAATGCTAACGCTAGCATGCTAAAGCTAGCATGCTACCTCGTTCTCAATAGCAAAGCACTGCTACAACACACACAAGTTCACCATAATCTACAAAAGAATTACTTAAATGTGCGCCCTCATTTAGAAGTCTCCCAGCTAATCCTGCCTTGTAACTGACCGAAGTTGTAGAAACAGCCTTTCTTTTACTGTCTATGGAGCTAGCTAGCTGACATGATCTACATCTGAGCTACTGGGCATGTGCGAGTGCAATCAAAGATAGTACAGAAGAAGAAGAAGAAAAGAGGTCTCACTCTGTAGCTAAAACAGAGACCAGCTGAAAAGAGGATCTGCAGCAGTGAGAGAGAGCGGTGCAGTACAACAAAAATATGGTGTTTTTTGAAAATTAAAGCATGTAAACCTATTCTGGTACAACCTTAAAATACAATATGAACCTGAAAATGAGCATAATATGGCTGCTTTAAAAAGCAATACTGCCGTGCAAAGCGAAAAGACCGTAACTCAATTTTGGTCGAAAATGAGTTATTGTCATTTTTGGAACATTAAAGATCTGCTTTATCATGTGGACAAATATCTTGAGTAAATTTTATTGTTTTGGGGAGAAAATTGTGTGTTGTCTTTGCCGTAACTTCAAAAGCCGTGGAGAAGCCAAGGCAGAATATCGTAACATCTTCTTCTTTGCCTTTGTTTCATGGCGCTTCAGAATGCTCAAATTGAGTTAAGGTACTCTGTAAATGCGATGCCCGCGCTGCGCCCTTGCTGCACACACACACACACACACACACACACACACACACACACACACACACACACACACACACACACACACACACACACACACACACACACACACACACACACACACACACAGCAGAGGACGACGCTAACACGCAGCACATGTACCTGACTGGGAAAGATACCGCTACTCGTTACTGTAAGTAGGCTACAATAAAACCTAAAAGTAAATACGTATTAATACCCACTCACCTGTCTACAGGCATACACATGTAGGAAGCGATATATTTCAATCTCTGTCTGGGCGCAGTCCACTCTCGTCCACCGCGCTGTTTACACAAACACAGCTCTACTCTACTCTAAATAGCGAATTTTGACAAACAAGCTGAAGCAAAAGCTGTCGGTTTGTAGTCTAACTGTTTATCTTAGTTTGCCACAAATCTTGAAATTTTGACAAATTCTTGTAAACTTAACTGCTGGCTAAACTAACCATCCTCTCTGCAGAGCATCTATGGATGTATTATAAGACCAAAACAAACCAACGTGGCTACTTAATATGCACGTGAATGACGGCATCTTTATGTTCACGTCTTCATTCTTGCAATGAGTCTAAATTAGTGCCTCATATCCAAACAGAAGAACATGCTTTATATGCATTAAAACATCAAAACACTTTCATGCTTAATTCTGACGTCTGTCAGAGAGAGTGTGTGAATCAATCATGTGACTGTCTGTGTGGTACTAGTATGAGTATGAAATACAGAAAAAATGGATCATTTTCATATGATGTTGATAAATGCGAAGCCATTTTTATCATAGTGAGTCCAATAGGATTAATATTGCTTACATTTTAAGTAAAAGTTATCATTGTTATCATAACATTGTGCTATAAAAAAGAAGTTAAGGTCTTTTGCCTTGGTATGACCGATTGTCATTTTGTGGGCAATGCTAAGGCAGAATACAGTAACTTCCTAAAAAGGGTCAAAGGTCAAATTTGAGTTCAAAATTTTTTTGTCAATAGATTGATACAGGTATACACTACAAATGTGAAAATTACAATATTATACCTATAACTCAATTGTCAGGACATTAAGATAACTTTAAAGTCATTTTTCTTAGTTTCACACTCTGGCAAGTTAAGGTCTTTTGCCTTTGTAGGGCAGAATACCCTTATTTTTAAGTCCTTTGGCCCCTCGCCTCGACTTAGAGAAAATATCTTAAAGCAATATAACACTATTAAATGTTTAACTAATTTTGCCATTGATAACATTGATAAAAGTGCACAAAGAATATAGGATTGTGTACTCCTGGGCGCTCCGGTAGCTCTACTGGTAGAGCGGGTGCACCATGTATCAAGGCCGAGTCCTTACTGCAGTGGCCGGGGGTTCAAGCCCAGAGCCCTTTGCTGCATGTCTTCTGTCTCCCTCTAAGCTAGCACTATCAAATAAAGCAGAAATGCTTAAAGTGCTCACATTATGCTTTTTGGCTTTTCCCCTTTCCTTTATTGTGTTATATATCTTTTTGTGCACGTTATAGGTTTACAAAGTGAAAAAGCCCAAAGTCCACCCCAAAGGGACTTACCATCTCCAACAGAAAACACTGTTCACAAACTGCTCCAAACAGCTCTATTGTAGTCCAGCCTTTACTTCCGTGACGAACATCACATGCGTCACTTTGTAACACATGTTATAATGCTCGCCTAGCTGCTAGCATGGCACCCCTCATATTCTGCAACTGACAAGCTAGCAGTACTTACTGCGCATGTGCGACTCCCAACAAAGATGGTACCGAAGTGAGATGCCTCACTTTGTAGCTAAAACAGAGAGCTCAACACACAGGGTGAAAAGAGGAGCTGCAGCAATGTGCAGTACAACAAAAATATGGTGTTTTCTGAAAATGAAACCATGTAAACCTATTCTGATATAACCTCTAAATACAATTATGAACCTGAAAATGAGCATAATATGGGCTTTTAAAAAAATATCTTTAATAAAAATGGTATACTCCAATTGGAATTTTTGTTTCACATAGCCACAAAATCGCACAACAAAAGTATCAGTAGCAGTTGCCAACTTATGGCAAACACAATAAAATGATGGATCCTGTTTACGTTTTTTTGACACATTTTACTTTACTGCCTCCAGTTAGTAAGATGCAGAATAAAGTGGAGGTGGACGCTGCTAAAAGATAGTGACAAATGACGTGCTCTCTGGAGAGATAACATTCAATCACTGACATACCCTCCCCCACTCTCCTAAAAAAAAGGAGACTCCCCTCCCTTAATAATTTTGATACAGTCCCTAATAAGTGACAAGTTTCACACCAGCTTTTCATGGTAATTCTTCTACCTTTTGCTCAAAGCCCTCTTCTCAAGGTTGTTTCCTAATTTCCAAGTGCGCCTCCTGTTTTTGTGAAATTGGTGTATCTGAGGTAGGTGGTGCGTTGCCCTCCTATGAAAAGCTCCAGCTTATTATTGAGCCTCTTTATCTTTACTGTAGCTAAGTTGTTAATTAGCTAGACCTTGAATTAGATTATTTGCATGTCTGAACAAGGGCTAAGGTATTAATGCTCCTTTAGGACACACTGTAATAACCTCTTCGGTGGCTCCAAGATCCCTGTGGAGGGGGCTGCATGGACGCTAGCCCCTGGAAGGAGGGAGAGAGCACAGCCATTTCATCCAATTAGCTGTGGATTATACTGCTCCTCTCCCTTTGAATCCTATTTGCTGTGATAAGGTGTTCTCCTACAGGGACAGAGCTGAGCTTTGCTATCAGGAAAAATGATTAATTCACAACCCAATATTAAAATGCAGTGCCTTCCATTTCACACTGTCTGACATAGGAGGAAGAAACAGCTCAGAAATCAATACAGGCACTAAACAACCATCCAGGAGGAGAAGAGGTTGGGCAAGTAAGAAAATAGCCCCTTAGAATCTAAGAAGCAAGCTGCATTTCATTCTACACATCACACTTATACGGCTCTCCATGGTCTGGTATGTCCTTGAATTATTCAGAGCCTGCTAAACCGTGGGAATGGTTTTAGGACTAATGTGGCCCAATATCATAGTCGCTATTGTTATTGCATTGTACCATGCAATTTTGACAAATATTTACCTCTTTCTTCTGATCTTCCCAAGGGCATGTATTTTAATTTTACAATTCCATGCCTCTTGCACCTCTTTGAATAAAGAACACGGTCACATATAGCATGGAGTCAAAGGGACGTTTTCACACGTTGTTTTTCTTCTGTTCTGTATCTGGGATAAAACTGGGGAATCCAGAAACCAGATTTATATTTTCCAAGCCCTCCGACGCCGCACAAATGATGTTTAAACACCCAGCACCTAGGGTTTAATTAAGTCCCTCTAATCGTGTTCCAATCAGAAGCTTGGACTGATGGGCTGGAATTCCTGATGTGCATTTCTGTCAGTCTTAATTGGATAATTGATTGCCAATTTGAACCTGGCCACACACTGCATACACAATCAAGCGCCTGGCCATGTTCCTTGAGGATTCATTTTCCATCCGAATAAAGATGCTGCTTCGATAGGCACAACTCCAGTTATTGGTCCTGCTGAAAAATAAGCCCCGGCTGATGATGTAGATTGGACGTTCACTTATGAATGCCTATTGAATTTTTTAGTGCATGAACACAGTTTGTGTTTGTGTAAATGCATTTGTATCGTTCTCTGGCTCTTTGTATTTACACTTGCACTGCATATAAAGACAAGGGCAGCCGGATCTAGCAGTTCCTGCTGTGTTTGGCAATAGTGTCCTTTCATAAAATACTGTTACCTATTAGTTTGTTTACATACTCCTTTCATACTCTCTCATTAAAATGCCTGGATTTTAATTCCAAGCAACACTTTTTGCTCTGCAGCGCAAAAGGAGAGCAAGTTGTAAGCTCCTGTTAACACCACCTGTTATTTTTCACAACAAACTCAATTAGTTAAGAATGGCGTTGTCACAATGTATTGATTTACAAGTGAACCTCGAATTTCTTTTTTTTTATACCAAGCTCAACAAGTTTGGCATGCAAATGTGCACTCTTTACCTTAGTTAACCTCTGACGGCCCAGCTGTAATAGATCTTTTTGTTCCTCCATCTGTGTAAATTAAGTTTAAAAAAAAACAAAAACATTTCAACAAAGTAAAACCATCACAAAATATTGCCTCAGATTGTACCACAGAGTTGAGTCAATACACAAACAAGTAGGGAAGTATTCATAGCAGGACTTCTGTATTGCACTCGGTTGCATCATAACAGGTATTTTTCAGGTCGCTCAGTGTGTTTTGCTGTTGTGTTTAGTGTGTTTTGTTAACGCTGCAATAACTCGGAAACAATGAAAAGGTGAAGGCTGAAGGGGAGAAAGGGTGATAACAAATTATTAATATTTATCAGGTAAAATATGTGAGATGGCTGTGAAGGGCTTCATGGATACAGACACACAATGTTTACCTGAGCCATACATATACCTCTAACTTATACTGCACTGAAGATACAGTATACTTAGAGGATACATACTCTTGAGCTAGAAGAAACCTATAGCTGAACCTACGCGTGATGATAATATGAATACATCATATTTGATAATAGTCACATAAGTAAATAATTACATTGTAATGTAAGTTAAAAATGTAAAAATGCCATGTGATTATGAAAACATTTACTAGAAAAAAACGACACGCTAATTTTCATGAGGTATTATTACAATCTATTGAGAAGCTGTAATCTGCAGTGGATAAAAGAGTGTTATTTTTGTTCTCATCGTCTTTTATGCGCAGGTGGGAAAAAAAAATCTAAAATTTGCCATGCATTAACAATTGTGTTTTTAGTGCTTGACTCACGTCACAGAATGATGATAATGGTGACCAGATTTCTAAATATCTTTATGCAGTTATACACATTTTCCTTGGCAGAGGAAATGTCTGGGGAGAATCTGAACCACGACGGTTTGATGGGAAACACATTTGAGAAATCACGGCAGCACCGAGCTGATGATCTTACTCATCAGTGACCACGCTGCTCTCTTCTGTGCATTTGGTTCCATTTAACCTTCCCTGCTGAAATGCGTGTTTGATGGTGTCCTTCGCTATCAAAGTGTCACCGAAACGCACCGCAATTTAATAATTTGTAAGAATAACATTTTCTCAGCTTTTTACTGCGGAGTGAAATTCTTTAAGTTGAAGGTGCCAAAATGTTTTGACATGCCAAGGCGAAAGACTCTGGGGGCCTAATTTAGTGTGGACAGCCACGACTGCCTACGAGTCCCACTCTGGGTGGGCTTGAGTTATTCTAGTCTCTCTCATCTACTCTACATTTCCTGCACTGTTTTGTCACACAGAATTGCTTTTTCTCTGTAAATAAGAATTCGTCCAAGGAGCCAAATGGTAAAGAGAGAATTCTCCGATTATAAATGGCCTTTCTCAGCCCGGTAACCTCGCTACGAGTTTTAGCACCAAAGTGCAACCCTTGGTGGGATTGGATACTTTGGCCACCATTTGTACAGAGTGAAGTTTCTTTGGCGTCTCCTTGAGACAAGTGACCAGTGCAGGGCAAAGTGAAGGCCTTATCAGTCACCCCCACAATGGTGCCACCCCATGAATTATATTAGGGACGGATGTGGCTCACCGAGCCACTGCATTGTGGACCATCTGTGTGACAATAAACATGTCGCCACATGCTTTCCTCCATCATTCAAGTCTAGATAGCAGATCTGGACCTTAACTATAGCTCACTATCTCCTGGATCTCGGCGTGACCTGTTAGAGAGATGGAGGTGAGGCTCAAGGATATCTCTCAGAGAGTCTGCTCCAACACCAGGAGGTTATTATAGGCATGCTGGGGGAAGGCAGCCCGTCTGTCTACTCTGCTGCGCACTCTCTCTCTCTCTCTCTCTCTCTCTCTCTCTCTCTCTCTCTCTCTCTCTCTCTGTGTATTTTCTATATGTTTCACAGATAGGGGAAGATATTGAGTTAAAAATGTTTAGGGAACACATGTAAACAGCTACCCTTCTGTTGATACAAAGTGATTGAGTTCAATAAATATAAGCTATTCATTTTTGTTGCCATTGCACACAATCAATCAGACGTGCGGCCATTAAGTACATGGAAATGATTAAGTGAATGACTTTTTGCATTAAATGATAAAAAAAAGATGCTGAACACAACACTGATATGCGATTGCAATCATCTTTTAAGATGACATGGTGAACTTGTTAGCTAACAGTTACGGACAGTTACGGACCAGCGTTAGCGTTCAATTAGAGTTGTGTTTCAGGTAGTCTATATCCTTAACGTTCCACTACCGGGATTGCTTCGTTGCCACCGGAAATTCCGCCCTATGTCCTTCTTTCGGCCATATGTCCATTACCTTCCACTTTCTTTGTGTTGGAATTTTAAACCGGTGGATTTCTGAGGACTATGGTTAACTGCTCCTCAGATCTCTGCAGGGTAAATCCAGACAGCTAGCTAGACTCTCTGGCCAAGAAGAATCTGGCCAATCTGACTTTTCTGTTGCAAGGCAAAAATAACTTTTAAACGTACACATTACACCGAAACAAGTTCCTTCCCGAAGCTATTTTGCAGAGGCACCGTGGCTCCGCTCGCCGTTTAGCGCCGCCCAAGACTGATTGTGATTGGTTTAAAGAAATGACAATCAACCAGAGCACATTTCTCTCCCATTCAGGAATGCTGTGTGGACTAGCCAGACCCTCCTCCGCAGCGCCGCGGTGGAGGAAGGTCTGGCAAAGCGAGACTGTTTCAAGCCACGTTGCAAATGTAAGTCCAATATTCACTCTCCTTTTAGCTTTGTTAGATTTTCTCCGACTGCTGAGGAAACTATCTGACTTTTTAGCTGCTTAATGCTCCTAATGCTCCACTACGTTCACCAGCTAGTTGCTAACCTTAGCTGTCTGTCGGTTGCTGCTAGCCCGGTAGCATAAGGTCGGGTATTAGAATTTTTTTCGCTGCCAAAACCAAAACAATGAACCGAAAGACGCTTCGGTATAACGCTCCGTAGAGCTGGGGGAATCCGCAGAAGATTGGTGTACAATCCGCTGTTGGTCAATCACTTCAATTAATATAAAGATATTGATTTATTTATTGTTGAATCAGATTAGATTCATCAGATGTGTTTCATCACCAGGTAAATATTTTAAAGAAAGATGTAAAATGTCCAAACCGTGAGTTGAAGTTGAATGCATTTTCACCAATGTTTTTGCCTTTTCATAGATTGCATTTAGACATTTAGCACAAAAAGTGCATTTTGATCAATGATTTACTGATGTACAATGAAACAGTAATTGGTCAGACCTGTGACGGAGTGAAGCTTTAAATGTTAGTTTGATTTGGGCCTGCTATGCATTGGACTTTTCTTCATCAGCCCACCACGGGGGCTTTCTTGAGCCACACATTGAGAAATATTGGTGTTAGTTCTCATTTTCTCTCTACTCTAAAGCATGTCACCAGAAAAAAAACAATTATTGGGTTGTTCTGCAGGCTTAAATGAGCAGAAATTTTATTAGTGCTAAAGCTTTTTTTGCTGGGATAAATCCACCTGCTTCAGCAAATGGGTTACCGTCCGAAGCAAGTTATTCTCTGCTGTTGCTACTGATAGAGAACCATACATATTAATCATTCACAAGCAAAAGGATTCAATGGGCTAAAAAAAAAAAGTGAGGTCTCACAAATGTGCCATGAGGAAAAATTGGTTAATTTGACTTAACATGCTAACGCCTTGATGATGAAACCTAAAGTGAGACTTAAATGAAGCGTGCTAAGGCCAGGCAAGGAAAGCAGAAGACCAATGAGGAAGTGAAAAGTGAGGCATAAACAACGGCATTTAATACAATTTCATAAAACCACTTATAGCACATGACAGTGGCTCACATGTAATCACTGTAAGTGGAGACGAGGATGGGGGGGCTGCGGCGTCGTCGTCACGACGCCAGAACACTTCTCCATGACACGTCCCCTGCTTCTTCTCATTAATCCCCTAAGCTACATTCATTAACGGTCACTCCCTCCGCTCGGCCGGCCTGCACAGCCCAGTGAAGTCACACTAGCCGTCACAAAAATAACCTGCCGTAGAAACGCAACAGGATCATTTGTTACAGCTTTCCAATCGTAATACTTCCATTTTAATTAATTAGTACACACTGTGACTTTCTTCTTCATCATTGTAAGATTTAAATGGAAAAGGGTATTATGCGTGGCTTGGATCCAGGTAAAATCACAACGAGCACATTTAGACGCGTCGGGAAAAGTGCTGGGAAAGAAATACATGTCTCTGTATTTTCAGCAGACAAACAGTGAAATCCAGCCAACAGCTGACACTGAAGGACAGTTGTGTAGGGGTGGCAGTCAGGGGGGAGAGGTACAAGAGGAGATGATAAATACAAGAGATTTACAGGGCCTGGGAGTGTCAGGTGCACTGTGGAAATAGTGCTGGATGTGCTGTTATCTAGATGGGCCAGTTAGTGGCTTTTGGAGGATCCTCTGTTCTGAATAGGGCTGTAGTTTCAGAGGGCAGCCTTTATGGCTCACCAGTGCACTGACCACAGCCCATTAACTCAAAGAGCCTCCACAGGAGCACTGGAGCAGGGAAAGGGGCCGTGACCTGCCCGAGACCATCTTATTACTTTAACACATTATGTCTCCCCCTGCGATCTTTTTATTTAAGTGACTTCAGCAGAACGCATCATCTCGGGCCAAGTCGGGGACAGACAGGGGCTCCTAGACAAGAGGCAAGAGGAGGGGTCAAATGATTTATTGGAAACGTCTGCTATCGGGCGCTACGGAAAGGGAGTGCAAGGATGGACAGTGAGCACAAGTGCAGGGGGGGGGGACGACAGTTAGTGATGAACCTGACTGAGATGGGGAGCTGTTTATGGCGTGGAGAGGCTGAGCTGACCCCAGAACAGCTCCTGGGAGGATTCCCAAGTTCTCACTGATGAGCTTTTGCAGCCCTCTGATGGTCACATGGGCCAGACAGTAAGAAGCAGGGGGAGTAGGGAGGCGAGGGATGGGGAGTATGGGGGGCGGGCCGGGGTCGAGGGAGTGATTTATTTTACCACCATGTCACTCTTTATGGACCACACCACTAGAGATGGCCTCAAATGTTACTGTCCTCAGGAGGAAGATCAGCACGCTTTGCCTAAGTGTTACAGCAGCTCAGACCGACTCCCGCCTTTGGATGTTTGCAGCAGCCAGAGTTCACCATTTACGGGCTGCTGACACTATGTGTATCCCAGTGATGCATGAAGGAAGTCGAAGGTTAAATGACAGCATTGCATTTATATCTTGAAATCCTTTGTCATTACAAAAGAGAGAGGGCAGAAGTAGGTTATATGCTAATAATGTGACAATTTTTTAATGTAGTTACTTGTGTCACTGATGTGTTTTTTTCTTTGCTAACATGAATGCTGACAGGAATTGATATTTATTAATTCATCAGCCCAGTATCCTTTGAAATAATGTCCGTATTGGACAATTCAGTCTCAGACTCATGTCCAAAGCGAGACAGGTGGTTACTGGTTGTAAAAGCAATTGCAGTTTTAACAAAAGAGAAAACTAACTGATTTATCTGTTTACAGTGCAGCCAAACAAACCCACATTCCAAAGTCAGTCAAAAATAATTTCAACTGTGATATGATTCCATGCTGCACATGGCACAGGTAGTTTTCCACACAACAGCCGGTCACAGTAAGTTGGTTTCCGTGCCGAGGAGTTGGAAATGTGCAGAATGTTATCTGAAGCTCATCATTTAACAGCGCGCAGTGGCTGCCCATTTGTGTTCCCTAAATGACTCTTGTTTTTTAGGAAAAAAAATTTTTTGAATCGTGGTCAGCGCTAACAGTGGTGACGAATACACTGCGTTTCCTGTTACTGCTTCACAATTAAAGCTACCTCCTTTTTTATCGGCAGTTAAATGTGTAGCAGTAGCGGTAGAAAATGTCCGCTCCTGCTGTACAGCTCTGATACGGCTGCAGGAGCTTGAACAGTAAACAGTGAGGCCGATATCAATGAGATAACACTCTGAAATCGCTCCATTAGTACATGTATAAGGTCCTGTTTGTGCATGTGTTTGTGTATTTCGGGCCTGTGTGTAATGTGTAATAAGAGAGTGTAAAAATTTAATTTCCCCTTAGGGATCGTTAAAAAAGCATATGTCTTCTTCTTCTTCTTTACCAGAAGTAATGCAGGATGCATGCGTGCAACGTTGTATGTCAATCCCGTGTCCTCAGGTAGGAAATTTGAATCCAGCAGGGTAATGGCGGACTCCGACACTAACAGTACTACTATATACAGAGTAGTAATTACTGAGAGTAAACACAATGATTGGATCTGCTAAATAATAGATTGTTTTAAAAATGGGGTTTGATTTCATGAAAATCTTAGCGATTCTAAGTTGCCTTGCACTGATATAAAAATGAACATTTGCAGAATAATCACTTATCAACGTTCTGGTCTGGCAATAACGTTGAAATTCACAGAGCACAAGCGTGTGACAAAACAGGCTCTTACATGAGTTGTCTAGAATATCAAAATGAATATTTATACCAGTTGTATTCTCATTTCATTGCACCCTACAGTCCTAGAGTGCATACTCGCCCATAGAAGTGCTGGAAATATTTTATTTTTTTCTGCTCAGAATCCTACAAGGCCCCTTAGGTTCATGAGATGGGTCATGGACATTCCACCATGGCTGATTTATTTCAACCCATTAGGATTACAGAGACAAATCTGCAATCTTCCCATTTTCAGAGGCCGTCCGCTCTTTTTCACCCAGCCTTCCCCGACAACCCACACATCAAAACTACCATTACGTTCTTGTTAGTTCACACTGTCGATTAGAGAAGGGCAACATAGATTCATGCCAAGGGCTAAATGTGTTTATTCTAATTCCTCCCCCGTCTCTGTTTTGTCAGAGACAGACACCCACAAACATAGAACATCTGAACGGCTCCAACAGCTCCCATCAGAAGGACTCAATCCTTCAGGAAGTGGAAGTAACCGATTAGATTATGTCATTGCCACAATCTGTTACGAAAAATAAACACTGGGCCTTTTCATTAACCTAATGAAGACGAAGCACGTTGATGAGCTCTTAAGTCAATTAACGATATTTAAAAACAGGCGGTGCAGCCCCAAGGTAAATTAGCATGCAGAGAGTGAGGAGGACCCAGGTTCAAACAAATTGTGCGTGGAACCCTCTGGTTCAAGCCGCTTGACTCTCTCCCCCCTAATGTACACCCCTCCCCTACTGCTCAAACAAGCTTTCATTAGCCATAATTAACTGCATGCTTTCTGTCTTTGCAATGCCAAGAGAGTTCAAGTTGAGACTCACTCAGGGTAAGGATGTGCAGACATGCGAAACAAGAGTGTCCCTTTTATACTGACCGATTGCACTCTTCAGTCTTTGCATGGTTTGATGAGAGAAAGTTTTAAGAATAATCTGTACGATCACAAAGAGAGCACCAGGGATAGAATGTAACTAAGTACATTTACTCAAGCACTCTACTTAAGTACAAATTTGAGGGGCTTGTACTTTACTCGAGTCTTTTCTTTTCAAGCCACTTTCTACTAGAGAAATATTGGTTACACTTTACTTGAAGGTATCTACATAAGAGTGACATGACACTGTCATGAACATGTCATAAAGCATTATAAACAAGTCATAAACGTTTATGACATAACGCTTCTTTTATTAAGTGTCATTCGGTTTTGTCATGACAAGTTATGGTTATGGTTATGGTTATTGTTATGGTTATGGTTAGGGTTAGGGTTAGGGTTAGGGTTCATGTGTCATGACTGTGTCATGACAGTGTCATGTGTTCATGACAGTGTCATGTCACTCTTATGTAGAAAACTTCAAGTAAAGTGTTACCGAAATATTGTACTTTTTGCTCCACTACATTCATCTGACAGATTTAGTTACTTTACAAATTAAGCTGTTTGGAGACAAAACACACGTAGTTTATAAAATATGATGTTTTATTATGAATTAAACTACCCAACAATATATAGATCTACAAATACAGCTGAAATCATTAGCTGATTAAACACTACAGTAAGTTGATTGAAAGAACTGTATTGAACGTTTTTTAAATATGAGGATTTTTCTGCATTGAGTAGTTTTACTTTTAAAACTTATTTTTTTTTAAGATTATTTTTGGGCATCTTAGACCTTTATTTATATAGGACAGCTGAAGACATGAAAGGGGATAAAGAGGGGGAATGACATGCAGCAAAGGGCCGCAGGGATGGAGTCAAACCCGGCCACTGCGTCAAGGAGTAAACCGCTATATATGGGCGCGCATTCTACCAGGTGAGCTACCCAGCCGCCCTACTTTAAATACTTCAAGTACATTTTCCTGATATTTACATACTTTTAGTTAAGTCATATTTTCAATGCAGGACTTTTACTTGTGACAGAGTATTTTTACAGTGTGGTATTAGTACTTTTACTTAAAGTGACTATATGTCACTTTTTAATGTTTGTGTCATTTTTCATACAATGGTCTTAAAGCTTTAGTGCCTAACTTTTTGATATTATTGAACGTCCGTTACATTCAAGCCATTGCCAAATGAGCTGCTACAAAGCTAATTAAGACTAACAGCGCCACAAAACTATGTTCAGAAGACTGTGACGTCTGGCGACTTTCCCCTGACCTCTTCTGAAGAGTCCATCATGTTCTTTTTAATTCTCCGTGTCGTCCTTGGCCACTAGTAACTACGTGGAGGAGGGGTGGGGGGCGTGTGCGATCACGTAAGGATTGTATCGTGGATGCGCCGAAAGTTTTTAAAGGGAAAGTGATAGACAACGGCCGATAACGCGAGTCAACTTCGCTCGGGCTTTTAACAGATGGAGACAATTACGGGATTGTAAACGATTCAAAAACGTCCCCGAATTGGCCCACAGGTATGCAATATGGCTTTTTTATTCACAAAATACTTTGCAATGCACAATGTGGTTGTATGTCAGTACATTAAATTAAGACCTCCTTCCATTTAGCGCAGATGTTTTATTTTTTTTATTCGTGTTTGTGTTGGCCTGCTATTTTCTTTTCCCTTGTCCCCCTGCAACGTTACTTGTGTAAAGCATCGGTGGGTTTCATGAAATGCGCTATATGAATCTAAGTTATTATTATGTTGGTTGCTACCAGTGATGCTGGTACTCTAATCTGACCACTTTTTTCATTAACGAGTAATCTAACACGTTACTATTTCCAAACCAGTAATCAGATTAAAGTTACTTAATCAAGTCACTGTGCGTTACTATTTTGTCATTTTCCTTAGTAAAAATATATATTTTTGCTTTCTTCTTGCGTCTCGGGGAGTGAAGTCACATATGCGACAAGTCACGTTTTCAGCATGTGGACAGGTCACGTTTTCAGCATGTGGACAGTTCACTTGTACCACGCAGCGACACAAACGTAAACAACAATGGAGGGAGGAGAGAGATGTGAGTTTTCTAGCTGGAAATACAGTCACTATTTTGAGTTTGTGTCAGCTAAAGACGGCAATATTAAGGTTCGTTGTACACTCTGTGCTGGTGGCGACAAAGTGCTATCTAGCTACAAAAACACTACGTCAAATTTGAAGAAACATTTGGAGTCGCAGCACTGCAGTCAAACTTACAGAGCAAGTCCCACCAGGTGGTGCAAAGCAGAGAGCAGAAGGTCCCCCACCACCCAAACAACAAAAGCTGGACTTCGGTGCAAAACCAGTAAGTGGGGGAGAGTTGAAGTATTTGGTCGGGCAGTATGTTGTAGAGGAAATGCTGCCCCTAACACGGTTGACTCGCTCTCTTTCGTGCGATAATAAACAAGATCCCTACTACTGGCAATGCTGAGCTGCCTCACAGTAAACCGGTTGTCATTTTTATGTTGAGGCTGTGGGGGTGTTGTCGGCAGATGTTGAATGTAACTAATAAAGTAACTTGTAATCTAACTTCGTTACTTTTAAAATCAAGTAATCTGTAAAGTAACTAAGTTACTTTTAAAATCAAGTAATCTGTAAAGTAACTAAGTTACTTTTTCAAAGTAACTGTGGCAACACTGGTTGCTACAACAAACTCTTATTGCTTTGGCTCGTGACACAGTGACAGTGATACCGGTTTAGCTCACGAGACATCCAAAGGCTAGGCTAGGCTAAGTTACTGTACGCAACACTTGAATTGCAACGATGCATCTGTAACGTATTCCCTTATTGTAAATGAATGATTTTTTGTCCGAGCAAAACATTCATCGCAACTATATGACCTCCCCGTAACGCTAACTCAGTAATCTACAGTGGGCAATACAGCACCGTAAAGAAAAGACCTTTACGACAGCAGATGTGGTAGAAACACTACCACTTTTGTCCAAAGCGGCCGCTAGAATCAACACAAACTAAAAGTTACATATAGCCACTTGGGTCACTATCTTGCACCCAGCACAATTGACTTTGTACACCGATGCATGTATCACTCCTATTTTGCACCCGACGCACAGTGGACTTTTCCCTCAACAGACTCACGTCGGTAAATTAGGGAATGAACTTGCGCTCCCGGAAACAAAAAGAGGAGGTGTGTTCTGGCGCAAACGTTCCCTAGTGCTATTTTGCAGTTTCAGAAAACAGTTCCGCCACAGACCAGGAAAAACCTAATCTAAAGTCAGTGGCGCGTTATTCAGATGCTATTTTAAGGGCGCATGCTTGGCCGTAATATAGAGTGTGCACACCGCGCATACACTTTGCTTCTCTCATCTCACGGACCCAGCAGGTCACATTTTTAGCAAACCATACATAAAATACAAGGAAAAATATGACCTTGTTTTACACAACATTTCTATGAATCATGGATGTGTTGATGACATAAATGAGGAAATATTAGAGGACTTAAGGAGATGTGATGTTGAACTGCATGTGCCGATGCCACTTAACCCAAATGCCCCAGCAGCAGCACGGGAGAGGAGAGACAGAAGAGCTGCATCGTCTATAGTGAGGTAATCTCGGTCTAACGTTAGACTACATTGCAAAAATATCACCATGCATTCATAACCTCTTGATTCAGTGAGAGCGAGCCCAAAACATCGGAAAGTATGTTTTTGTGACATTTCTTTATTTACATTTTGACAAAAAGAAAAATCAATAGCAAACGTCGGTCTCCTCGGCTGTGAACCGCTCCTGGCGTGCGCCCATGGATGTATTAAGAGCGTGCGCCTAGCAAATCCGCCATTATAATAGCAATCCGCCATGGAACAAGCGCGCCTGCTTTTAAAGGGAACGTGAGATAATTCTCTGATTGGTTTATTGCACGTTACGCCCAAATCACACCTATGAGTAAGGATCTGAATACTTTTTCCACCACTGGAAAGCACAATATATTACTTTGGAATAATACACACAGAGCATGTTGGCTCAGAAGTCTGCTTGCTTTCTTTTCATGGCTTTCTTCCCTTTTATTCCCAGTAAACTTATTTGAAATCCCCCTGGGTTTTAAACCTCTCCCTCTCTTTCCTCTCCTCTCTCTCTCACACACTCACTCACTTTGTCTCTTGGCTGCAACAAGGTCTAAAAAGATTGCAGTTCATTTCGACCCACAGTGGATGGAGGCCTCATTTAGTGGCTGCTGGCAACTCAATCAGCCTGCCTCACACTGATGAGTGAGTGACTACTTTCAGAGCGCCAGTCAATATGTGTCTGCTGTGATAGAATGTCAGCACCCGTGCCCTGTGTTCTCCTGACCCAATGTTATGGCTTTTTTATTTTGTCTAATCAATGATATATGAAACAACACAGACACATTTCAACAACAGATCTTTTTTTCTTCTTCTCGCCACACATACCAACGCTCGCTGCGATGTCTGTACACACAACTGCTGCGATGTTCAGGATTGAATAAGCAGTTTGATGTTTTTCTGTATAGCTTTTTTTCCCGGCTGTCTGGATTCAGGCAGAATTCAATATAGATGAAAAACAAGCAATAAACAGTGTACCAAGAGTGATCCAAATAAATGAAAACACTTGCCTTCTTTTCAGTAGACCTGCCTAACAGTGATGGCTCTGAAGCCTGTGCCTTTGCACAGTTCCAGCTCATTATGAAAAAAAAAAAAAAAAACCCCACTATTGTAATAAAATGATAATTATTGCATACTCTTAATGCTTCAAAGCCCTGACCAACAACAGTGTATGCACCATGTTGTACCCAGTGAAATGCAGTGTTTTCATCCCAGGTTTGTTTATCCTGTTGTTCTGTGCTGTGAGTAAAGAACAGCCTATATTGTGAGGCTGGTCAGATGAGCCGAGCCCAGTGTCCCCTGTGTCCTTTATCTCACACAGCCCAATGCACATGCTCTGCAGTCTGCCGACCTCTTGACCCGCCTGTCACTTTGATGGCCTCTGTTATCTGGAAGCAGTTATTTCATATAGATGGTCTCCCTCACTGCTGCTCTTTTATTGAAAATAATCATTAGAAAGATTACCCCAGGAGGAGTTTTGAGCAATGGACTTAAATGCAATATTTGACTTCATATAGAGGTTTTTTATTGTCTTTGCACCCGTATATAAAGGGTGAGATTTTCCGAGGGGAATGCGCAGGAATTTCCCCCTTTCTGGTCTTCATATTCCTGTCTCTGCTGACTTATTTGTATCCCCGGTGGGGACAAAATGTACCACCCCCCACCCCCTCAAAGTGATCAATGCTACTTCACCAATAGACCATTATATACCTAAAACAGAAGTATTTTAAACTAAGTAAAGTGCTGTAACACAGTCTATAGTGCGATAAATCGATAAAATCAGAGCGGCAGTTGCTGGTTGTATTTAGCCGCTACAGAGCTCCGTGATGCCGGCTACCAGCGGCAGTTGTTTAGCCGCCAATAGGTGACTCTGAGACGGCTACAGGCACCGCCAGATGATGGTCCTTTCAGGGGCCGTGGTAGTGGAGTTTAGCCAGGAAAAGTAAGTGTCATGTGGCGATGACAGTTAAGTTTAGGCACCAAAAGGACTCGTTAAGTTTAGGAAAAAGATCGTGGTTTTTGGAAGCGCTGTGTTTTATGTTGACACCATGTTGTGCTATTTCATTTTGAGATTTTTTTTCCATTCAATATAGGAGTGCACATTTAAGTGTTTTGGCATGGCTGGCCAAGTGGCACTATATCCATGTTATTGAAAGGGGGATTTAATTATTGCATGTTTTGTTTTGTTGTGCATGTTTAAACCCACACCCCCCCCCACCCCCTGCTTTTTTCACCAATCGCACCCTGCATATATACATCCATTAACAGTCAACTATGACAGCAGATGGCAATTGAAGCCCATGTCCAAAGAAAGACATTCTACTTCATATTTTCCTCCACTTCAAAAGATAAATCGCAATTGCACTCAATGATTTACTGTAACAGTGTTCTTGATATGTTATGTTTATATTCTATATAATATATCATCTGGATGACAATATGTGTGTCATGTCAAATTGTTTCATTCCCCAATTGTTTTTTGTGATCTTGTGATTGGATAATATACCCTGCATCTATATTTATTGTACTGCATGTCCATATTACCTAAGGAATATCATAGGCCGATACCTTTAAAATGAAAACCAGAAAGCAAGACAGTGTGCAGGAGTTATATTTCATTTCTATCCAGCTGTAAAAGACTGACATTAAAATATCACAGCGTGTATCATATTCCTTTTTACTTTGGGAAAGTTAGCAACCTTTGGCCAAAAAACATTACATTTGTCTTTTATTTTTCATTCACACACTTACAGTACATCATGAATGCTACTTTAAAGCTAATTGTATACAAGTTTAGCAAACTATCTGTTCTCCTAACCTCCAGGTTTACTTGCAGTGTGACTTTGCGTGTCATTTTCTGGCCGTTGACCCTCACCATCTGGGGTGTCGAAGCTTCTCAGCAGAAAGAACATGAAAGCTCTGTGATTTAATGCGGTGGCTCTAAATCCTTCTGCACGTTGAGTTGCATTACCACACAATAAAGTAATGTTGACAAAAAATAAAGCCACTTATTTGAATGAATGGAAATCAATGGCTACCTGAGAAGCAGGGAAATCATTTGCTTTGCTTTAAAAATGAGTGACCATCAGTGTAAATAATTCTGATTTACATAAAAAAAAAACATTAAAAAAATCGAGTCTTAATGAAAGAAAAGCTATTTTTGAAAGTCACTGAGACAATCTTTTCCTCATAAGCTTCCAAGACAAACAAAAGTAATTATTACCTTATAAAATGTCACAATAATTGTAAGGTTTATAGTTTGAAATGAGCAGCAAAATCAAATACCTAGAACCAAACAGCCATGAGATATGGATTATGTTAACTTCCTGTTATCCAGTCAATAGGAAGAAATGTGGTGTGACTCACTGCTTTTTATCAGAGGTTAAATGAATATATAAGTTATTGGAATATCGATATTGGCCATTAGATTAATGTGAGGCAGAGGTGGAAATTAAATACAGTGGAGTTCAAATTCCCCATCCTGTAGACCTTTGGGTTTAATTGAGTATTACCAGTGGCCCAGGAAGCAATGATGACTGCAGGACATGCGGGATAAATCAGAATGAGAGGTCAAAGGTCAGACACCTGCATGAGAGAGACATATGTACAGGAAGAGAGCAGCAGACCAGTGAAGCTCTCATCAGCGTCCAGCCAAATCATCAGGTTACAACAGTGTTAGACTTTAGACGTTTGGACACTGTAATGTATAATGGCTTTGCATCTGTCATCATGTACCTGATATTAGGGAGCCATCACTTCATATAGACCATATACACTGTTCTGTAATTGTGGTGTGCATGTGTGAATGCTGGTTATTAAGATATTAAGAAAAGAAAACCACTAATAGATAGTAAATCAATCAATTCCAATGTCCTCCAAGGCTTTATTTTTTTATGTCATGCCTTCCTTGCCTGTCTCCTTTAGTGTGTCTATCAGTAGATGGATTCAGCAGAGATTTTCAATTTATTTCTAATCAAGCTTTATCTAATATTCTCCCGACAGGCAATTAAAAATTCAAACTACCCTGAAAAGCCATTGCTCACTTTTCACTCTCTCACATTGTTCATATAGGGATGTTATTTCATTAAAAGCTCTTGTTGATGAGTTTGAGGTAATTTGCAAGCACATTTGATTACCATATTCTGCATTCGCCATTAGCGTGTAGCACGGGTATTGTTAAGATTTGTATTCGTGAGAGAATTTCTATCGTCTCACTTAATATTTGAACCGTAAAAGAGCTCAAGAAAACTTCTGCCTACCACTTCAAAAAGGTCTGCAGTTAGAGAGTGGTTTCTACACGGCGAGACAAGGACAGCACTGATGTCCTGTGTACACCATTTCATTTGTCAGCAATGTTGCCAATAGAAAGTATATCACCGTCCTGCCTGGCGCACTACCTCACCAGGTTTATGGCCAACCAAGCACAAACTGAACCCTCTCCCCACAAGATAGAGCTTTGAAATGGCAGCAAATAATTGCAAAGGGTGAATTTGTCATTACGAGTCATAATGAGATTCTCCAGGAGAGAGGCTTTGTTTGGTGGTGTGAGAAGCTGCTCCATTTTAAAACCTCATAAACAAAATGCCACAATGGGCTTTTCTCTTCCTAAAGGATCAGCCGCACACTCTTGTATTCTATCCATCATTTCAACTTGTTTATTCAGAGAATAATTGTGTCCTTGTTTATCCTCTCAGGAGTAAAATAATGCTCCTGCAATTAAATGAACAATAAGTCTAGAGTTGGTTCGGATTTGTATGGAGTAATCATTGGATGTTAGACCTTGTTAAACTTCTGGTTTTACTCAAGACGACATTTTTAATTTTGTTTAGTTTTTTACCCCCCCCCCCCTCCCCCAATTTAATCAGATACCAGTGGTACAAATGTTCATGTGGGAAATTGAAGTTGCTGAAATCAAAAAACATATATATCGATAGACACTCACAACTGGGAGTTGTGTATGTAGGCAAAACAATCTGGATTGTTTGAAGTCTGAAAATGAAAATCTGAAAAGCTCTCTTCAATATTAGATCATGAGGTAAAAATAACACCTTGCCACCTTGGAATGATAAGGTTCCACCTGCGTTCTGAGCAGTTATGAGATACTGAGCTTTAAAGTTTTGCATTCCAAATAGCAAAACTGATATGTGAAGTCTCTATGTCTTTCATACATAAAAATGACCGACACCCTAAATGTATTCTAAATGTATAATGTCAAAATCCTATCAAATTTGTAAATGGTTTTCTTTGAAACCGGTCAAATGCAGTTACAACCTTCTAAATCTAAAATCTTACTTTCTGCTTGGATTTATAAGGTTCTATCTCTCAAAACATGAAAAGAAGCATTGATTTTCAAGGAACACAAACAGTTTACTCATATTTAGTGTTGTAACAGAGTGACTATGTGTATGGTACATTTAAATGTAATGCTTTTTAAGACATTTTTTTATGACATTTATTTTTGTTGCACATGTGCAACATCATGCAAGCTTCATTCTGAACAGCAAAACTTTTCTGGGGAAAACTTATGACAAATTACAGTAACTTAAAATTGTCTATACCTCCATGCTTGTAGCCTATAACCTATTTGTTTACATTTTTTTTTTTTTTTTACATTTTTTACAAATTCTGTGTCAGTGAGTGAGAAAGTCAGTGAGGCTTGAGAAGACGTAGTGTGACATTAAATATTGGATTTTAATTTCTACATTTCTAATAGATAGATCGATCGATAGATAGATAGATAGATAGATCGATCGATAGATAGATAGATAGATAGATAGATGGAATGTCTATGTTGCTTAATCCCTTCTTTGATTTTCAAGCACTGCTCCATTCAACTGTGATGCTGATAGGTAGCAGGGGCGTGCAGGGCCTACAGCTAATGTGAAATAAATGCCTGGAAGTGCTTGATAAAAGAAGAAGAAGCAAAAAAATAAAACACATGGAAAACAAACCACCCTTGAGTGCTGCACGCTCTTCGCCTATTTAGGGCAGCCATGTCCAGCAGTGAATTTGAATATGCATGACTATCCCAGCTACCCTTGCAGCACTACTCTGAGTCCAGGCACCAGCCTTTTCAGAGAAAGAATACACATGCATATCATTTGAATATGTTACAGGCCCTGTCATACACAATAAATACATGTCCATGAAAATGTTTTAATGGGTAAATGATGGTGAAGTACCCCAAAAACAACTCGGAGTGACATTAAGTTCTTAGAGCACAGACGTGAATGATTGCACTTAAGTATAATTTGACGTTTGAGAGTTCTTAAACATCCAAAACATTTGTTTTTCATCTACTTGTCTGTAAATGTTGAATCCCTGCTGTTACAGAAATAGTCTTGAATATAATTATTTTTTTTTAGATTATTTTTAGGCCTTTATTTCCACAGGACAGATGATGACATGAAATGGGAGAGAGAGGGGGAATGACACGCAGCAAAGGGCCGCAGATCGGGGTCTAACCCGCGTCCACTGCGTCGAGGAGTAAACCTCTATATATATGTGCACCTGCTCTACCAACAGAGCTAACCCTGCCACTTGATTATTGATATATTAATATTTTGGGAAGTAGGTTTATTTTCATTTTCTTGCCAAGAGAAGCTTGATGCCACTGTCATATCTGTACAGTATATGAATCCACCGTGAGCAGTTAGGTTAGCTTAGCTTGTTTTAGACACATCATCTTTTGTAAAACCGCAACATGTTGTTTTCACACTTACAGTAAACAATCCAACACATTTGTGAGATTTAGAAGTGCTGATAGACTAATTGTGTTACCTTTGGACATAGTTTTGGCGATTGGTGAGACCACACCACAGCTTCACCAAGTGGTCAACAAAGAACAAAAGGAACTCAAAGAGCATTCTTCTAGAACATAATGCACTATATGTATGGATCTCTGCATATGAATGTCTATATGCATGTGTGTCATTAGCGTGTTAGTTGTAAAAGGAGTTACAACCATCTCCACCCCTGTCAGCCATTGTTTGGCTAGCTGTAGAAGGTGGTTTGATATTAGCATAGATGACATACCTCACATTTGACCTAAGAGACTACTCTTTGAAGTAATCCAAGTTACAAAATTCTTACTTCAACAGTATCAGCACTTGTGTTTTGGCTGTAAAATCTGCACACTTCTATATACAGCTATGGAATTTCACATGCAAGGTCAGAAAGGAAGTGGTCATACATGAAATTGATCGCATGACTCTCAGTTCAACCCTTCTTGGTGAAAGTGGTGCTGTTACAACCATCCCTTTGTTACAACCATCCCCCGTCTCCCCTCTGTCAGCCATGGCCTCAAACCCCACTTGATCACAAGGCGAAGATGTATCTGTATGTTAATGTAGCAATCAGCTTATTTTGAGGAAAGCCAAGTCTGCACATTGTACCTCAGAGCCACTGGGTTTCTGCAGAGGATCAGACTCTATTCCAAGCAACAAGTACTCTTGATATGATACACTACTTGTAAACCAGGGAGCAGGAGACCTCCAGTTTACATTCTGGAGATTTGGAAGGTGGCAACATAGTGAATGTGAAGCTATCGTCCTTGGTCCCTGCGCTAGACTAGCTAATTAAATACTAAGGAAGGAATAAAATCTTAATGAGAAACACAAGCTTGTTGTGGTGTTTGGCACTGACCAGCTCCCTCTTATTAGGTGTACTTGCCCATATGTGCTTGGGTGAAGTGCCCATTAGAGCCTTCCCTAATGGATCTTCATCCATGGCACTGAGATGCTAGTGGAATGTACATTTCGCCAATTTCCCAACTTGGCAGACGAGCGGGCCCTGCTATGAAATTTTTTAGCCACAATAAATATTTTATGCAAATTAAAATTAAATTCTTAGCTTAGTTTGAGCAATTTCTCCTGTAAGCAGTGTATCTGTGAAGGAGATTACAACATTTGCTGGTTTGTTTATAATTTAATTTTTTATGTTGTGGCTGGCGGTGGGGAAAGACAGAACACCTGTGAGTGTTTATAATGTCCCATCTCCCTCACAGCTGCTCCTTTTCAAAACACCTCACTGGTGCAATAATTTCATAAAATTTCATGATTTACCATCTGGTAGACTGAGCTATAAGCACATGCAATAAGCATTTGTATGGCGCCGGTCCCAGAAAGGTACAATAACTGTATATTTTAACTTAATGGCTTTTCGGGGCATGCAAATTTCCACAGAGCAGATTGCAGAGATGCTACAATGTAAGTCTGGTCCCGTCTGTCTGCCTCTGTCTCTCCCTCCCTCTCTCTCTCTCTCTCTCTCTCTCTCTCTCTCTCTCTCTCTCTCTCTCTCTCTCTCTCTCTCTCTCTCCCTCACATTCCCTCCTATACAGTACATGCCTCCCCTATCATGCGCTGTAAAACATGCATGCACAGCAGTCCTCTATTTCCTCTGTCTTTGACTGTGAAGCAGCCCATGTCAAAAATCTAGATATCAAACTCTGGAGGAATGAGAGACACAGTAGGAGGTACAAGCAGATTATTTTCCTTTCAGCATCTAATGTCTCTGCATTTAGGTAATTAAAATGATTACTACAACAATTACACCAAGTAATTAGAAACTAATTACACTGGCATTTTTTGTGATTACAGGAGCAGATGAAAATAGTGTTCAAAATTAAATTCATTGCATATTCATGGAAATGAAATTAAATAGTGCTGGGTGGATGAGATAATAGAAGCTCGGAGGATGGTGTTCTGAGGGGTTTTGGGGGAACCGTCTGTGGCTAATGCTCTGAACAGACATTTTGTCAAATCAGTGATAATCTTTTAATGACCTTAAAAGAAGTTCATATTTAGAATGCTGTCAAATGCACTTAAGGGTGTGATGTTTTTCTTTTTCTGCCTTTTCTCTATGACTCTGGGAATGATTAAAGCTTTCAGCTGTACAGCACAATAGAAACATTTAATCATTATCTTCCTAAATGACGGAAGAAGCAAGGCTCTTTATGCCTCCTTTATGTTGCTTCATGCACAATGATTAAATTAAATATCCATTGCTGAATTCATTTTTTTTTCTTCTCTCTGCGCATCATCTTCTTTCTCTGCAAACCCCCCCCCCCCTCCACACACACACAAAAAAAGCCCCCCCTCCTACCTCCCATCTATCGACAATAGTCAGGGCTTTAGCTGCTGCCATGATCGTGTAATGAGATTCTTCAGATTAAATAGATTTCCTGTTAAACTTGGGGCTTGGTAGATAGGGTGTCAGGAATGAATGGTTATTAACATTTAAATATATCACAGAATAAGAGAGAGAGAGAGAGAGAGAGAGAGAGAGAGAGAGAGAGAGAGAGAGAGAGAAAGAGCAGGGTGTGAGTGAGTGAGAGGAGGGGAGAGAAAGAGAGACAGAGAGGGATGGAAAAAAAAACAATATGAATTTTTCATTGTTATCGAGTATGGATTTTTCCTCTTCACGAGATTTCTGTAGGACCTGATGAAACCAAAGTAATTAGAGAGACACAAGTGGGGCACCTAAGAGCCATTACAGCAAAGAGAGCTCATTGTTTATTGTGTAAAGCCAATACAGCTTCACTGGCTGGAAAAGTAAAAAAGTCCATTCTTGTTTTAACTGCTATTCAATGCCTGTGCTGTAGATTATTACGCGGTATTAACAATGTAAATGTCTCTGACTGGCTTGCCTGTGAAGGGACCCATCATACAATTGATGGTTTTGTGATCTATCACCACCTTGTCAGCTATTTTTCATATTTCACTGTTCCTCAAAGAAAGGATGGACCTGGAGAAGGAAGTGAGAGTGATTGTATTCAGTATGAAAACTTGACTGTGATGGAGAATGACAGCATTTGTCTTTGTTAATGCATATTGGAATTCTAATAGACATTATTACAGCTATAGAGAGCAGGAATAAAAATCGAGCAGTGCCACTAGACACTGTAGGTCGTTATATGTCAATCACAAGTGCTGTCATAGGTACTATCAGGGCTGATGAACTGATGGAATGTTACACAGCAAATACTGTCAACCGCAAGATAATGAATAAAGAGATACGTTACAAGATTTGGATATACGTTACTGTTATATCCAACAAGTCCTCCAATCCATACAGAAATACTGATAATTTATTCCTAGCCTCTATGACCCATCGGAACATTTCATAAATTAGCAGTTAACATTATTCAGTAAATCTTTCTTTTATTCAAAAATTGAGCGGCAATGATAGTTTTCTGTTTTGTGTTTATGTGTGCATTGGTGAATAAAGTAACCATTATTATTATATGTGTGTATTAAGGTTCAAATCAGGGTATACAATTTTAGTCTGCTTTGCCTTCTTTTGATTATTATTGTGAAATGAATTATACAAATTAACTGTAATTGTTAAGATACTGTGTTGCAGTTTAGGAAATCCTACGAAGAACTTTACACTTCAAAGTCTAGTGTTCAAACTGAAATAGATCATTTTCTGGATAAATTGGACTTTCCAATTATTAGCGAACGAGAAAAAGATCTTGATCGACCTATATCGGTAAAAGAAATTGAACACGCAATCATGCAAATGAGAAGTGGTACCCAGTACCCAGACCAGATGGGTTTCCTATAGAATTTTATAAAATATATTTACAGTAAGACACTGTGTTGCAGTTTATTTTCCAATTTAAGTGTCCAAAGAAAATATTAACAATGCTGGGGAGGGCCTTGCTTTTTTTTAAGTGAAACCCCCCTCCCTTCCCCTAATAATTTTCATACAGTCCCTTACCGAATATTCTCACAGATGGTACAAAATTCTATGCTTTTACAATACTTCGACCCTAAAAGACAGATTTTTCATAAGCCAGGCACGTCAAAGGGCGGACAGGTGTGCTATTTACATAACACTGTGACTTTCCGGCGAGCAGCCTCTGTAAGTAAATGTCACATATCCACTTTCACTTGAAGTCGAAGTCCCAACTGACATCCATCAAAATTTAGTCCAGTCCAGTCTGTGATGTGTCTGCGTCCGCTGACATTGTTCATTGAGTAAATAGCAGGTTTGGTATTTGATCCAAACTGGACAAAAATAAATGTTGCCTTTCATATTCTCATCCGTCATTCTGAAGAAAAATTCATGTTTGTTACAGGAAGGTCTGTACGAGGAATCTACCGTTTATTTATTGTGTTACCTCAAATACTGTATACCATGATGCCATTCAGAAAAATGCAATGCAATGTCACTATCACAATAAACATAACTATAGTTATCTATCTATATAGTTTTTTTTCATGTATGTCCATTAACAGAGGGAAAATAGATACATAAATTAAATGTATATCCCTTGTGTTTCATGTTTTAAATGTAATGTGGGCTATGCATTTTGTTTGCCAAAATTCACAGACAAAGCAATCTACAGTATGTTATTCTGCATAGTGAATAACTAACACCAGATAACGATCACATTAAATAAAATAAATAAAATCCTGTTTTTGTCCACCTCCACTTTCTAATTAGTTTGATATTATTTTATTTATAAGTCACGGTAATTGGCTGCTATTTTAATCAATAAAGAAAGTAAGACATCTTTTTCTTTAGTACTCTTCTTTCCGGCATAATTTCAATAGGGTCAACTTCATTATTCCCTGGATTCTATATATATCACCATAGTCCTTAGAAATGTATGTAGAAATGCAGGAAATGGGATTCAAATCAGAAATTGTTTTCTGGCAGAGGACCCGCAGACCAACTGTCCAACTGCAGACCCCCCCCCCCAACTTCTCAAACCAAAGTTACACCCATAAGGCTATTCTATCTACAGTTTGTTTATGTAATACACGGCTGTGACATTTGTATTGTTACAGTAGCTCTCTGGCTGAATTAGTCAAATCAGAGTTGTGTCTTTAATGCTCACCAGTGATATAATGTACAGTACTAAACTGTAAACTAAATTGCTATTGCATTGATGCATAAAAGAAAACTCCTTGTTAACGTCCTGCTTGCTTTACTGATGGGACTGACGATGACAAAGCTGCAGAATCCAGCTCTTTGTGGTCCTGACCTGTAGACTGCTGTCAGAAACTCTTGAATTATCAAACAAACAAGACAGTAGAGGCGGCTTGCTTTCCCTGGAGTTCAGCGCACTACAAGTCATCCTTCATGCTGGGCCGGTCTGGCTCTGCGAATGTGGAAGCAGGTGTGGTGGCAGGACGGTGGAAGGCCCCTCTCCGGCTTTGCCTTCACTGCTGCCCACTTGTTAATGACTGGGCTGTGGGAAGCTAGTCCTTTGTGTACGCTGTTATAAAGCACTCAAAGCCTCCAGGATGGCAGCAAGCTCACTTCTTTGGCCCCAGGGCACTCTATGGAGAATAAGACACACCTCATGCTTTGTTTTCCTGCTCCACGGGATCCCACACCAGAGGAGAGCCAGAGTATAAAAGGAGCAGTGTCTCAGTTGTTTCTATTAAAAATATACCTCTGTTCACACATTCTCTCAGGTAAAGAAATCTTTTCTTTTTGTTCTTTTCATTCACTGTTTCTGATGTGTGAAATAATATAGCCTGTAAAAAAGTTATTTTACCAGAAGTGTTAAGAGTATCAAAACATTAAAGATAATTCCTGGTGACTAGATTCTGACAGGCTACAATTTGTTTAACAAATGTGTGCATAATTTAGGCTCATCACACAGAGATCCAAGAAAATCAGGTAGTGCATACTACAGTTTGTATCACAGTTATCTTAACGTTAAAGGAAATCTTCAACTTTTTTTTCAATTTGGATGAGAAGAACAATACAATATGAATCTCCCACCAGTATCCGGTTAGCTTAGCATAGCATGAAAACTAGAAACAAGGAAACAGCCAGCTTGGCTCTGTTCAACAGTAACAAAATCAGGACCTCTAAAGCTCACTAATTAACATTTTATATCTTTTTTTTTTAAAGACCATTTCTTGTTTTACAAGGGTTATGCTCCAAACTTGTTAAGCTAACCCTGCTAAGTTAACCTAAGCCAAGACTGCTATATCTCCAGAGATGTGAGGGTAGTATTAATCTGCCAACTCTTGGCAATAAAGTGAATCAGCTTGTCTCCCAAAATGTAAAGCTCAGCACCTCATCACAGCAGACAGACTCAGTTAGCAGCTATCTGATGAACTAATACAACGATTTAGCAACTAAAGAGCCAAATATTTACCTAAGGAGTTGGTAGAGACCAAAAACAGAGCTAAAAGAGAGAGAATCTTTACATTTGCATGTGGCCTAAAACACAACTGAAAATGAATGTTAAATAAGCAACTCTTTGCTAACCATATCAACTTAACGGGTGATAACATGTCAGTGTTACAGTCACAACTTGTTTCTGATGCCTCCAAGTTGCCAAAAAGTCAGATATTGCATGTCTAAGGATGAGCTGTGCTGGATGTATATTAGCATTATTTTCTTACCCGAGGATGTGAACAAGTTATTATATTTAGAAAGTGTCTCCCATGTTGTCAGAGCTAAGCCCGGGAGTCGATAACATCAAGTTTTACAATATTATGTTCAAGTGCTAACGGTTCGTATTAAGTGTGATCTCATCTGATTTCCAAACTGTATTTCGCTCTTAAATTTTCTCATTTTCAGTGGATCGATAAGAGTAGCTGTATAAGTTCAACAAGTTCAGCTCTGGTTTGGTTTGTTAACCTCCTGTTTTTCCATCACAGACCATCTTTCCAGAGTTTATTCAATTTATATTTAGGCTCTCAGAATTACACCCATACATTCATTTGACATTGTCATCAATATTTATCGCATTTATCACGCAAACGTACAGGATTTCACTGGTCAGTTATAGAGACAATAAGACTGCAGACCAAGAACTCATAATATTTTGGTTCCAATTACTATTGATTTTACAATTGGTTTGCAGCAGGATGTTGTTTTATTACTAATATATTTAATGTGCAAATCAATAAGAACACTTGCTCGTCTCATTCATAGGATGGCCGTAAAATCAAAGATGTGGACTTCAAACAGCTGCTTTCTGGTCCTTCCAGTAAATGACTGCAGCAGACTATTTAACGCAGAGGAATCATTGACTCAAAGAAGGACACACATGCTAGCAAACTATTATCTGTACCATACACACAGGAGGTAAAACATGTCCATTTGGCGCTAGGTTGGTATGTTGACACATGTTTAAAGAGCATTGTGACTCTATTGGCTTCCAGCAGGGTCTAACAGAGAGCCAGCTGTGGGGCTTATCTCAACAAAAGGCCGTCAAATGTAAGTGCAATTACTGCCACAAGCAATAAAACAGCCACTGCATTCCATAGCAACGGTGAGAGGGCGCCTAGGAACCTGAGAGCTCTGCCGGCCTTACCGTGTGGGCCTCAGTTTGAGTGATGACGGCACAACATGATGGAGTAAGGCACGGAGAACCAGACCATGTGGAGTACATTTATAATCTGTAATTGATAATGTAATGAAGGCTGTGAATAGGCTCAGAGTGACTTCTCTCCGTTTGCAGTCACTGTCATGGCAGGCTTGTGTTTTTCATGGCTGGATGGGGGTTGCTTGGCGATGTGGGTTCATTCTACCAAAATTACCGGCGCTTCTCTCTCTATCGCTCTGCTTTCTGTCAGCTCGCTCTTTATCACAGACCACCTCTACCTCTTTTTTCGCTCCGCGGACTGTGTGACACGGAATTGACATGTAGGTTCGCAGGCAACACGATGCTATTGAGCTGTGATGTAAAGGTAGCTACCAGCCTTCCTAAATACATCCATGCTAGAGCGGGCATGGAGCAGGGGAGCAGGCAGGCCTCACCGCTGGGTTTTAGCTTAGCTGCAGGCCTGTTAGATCAAATGAACCGCTCCATGCTTCTACACCTGCAAGGTCAGGCTGGGGATCTGTGGTGGAGGAGGTCACGTCACCGTGTGGGATTTGAGGCTGCTTAGATGGAAGTCAACATTTATGAAAGCTGACAATGATTAACCACGTAGGGGTTTTGTCACATAGAACTGAAAATATGGACTTTCAAAAGGCTCCGTTGGAGTGACACAATACATGGCGCTGTTATGTAATTGGAGACATTTGGATAAGATGCCTGGGACGTATAAATGATCATTTAAAAGGAACGGCGCACCGCTGTGTAAGTGAGTGGCACACATTGCCGGTGGATTCTTCAGAGGCTGCTTGCTACTTGACAGTGTGTCTCGCTAAAGTGTCGAGGTTGGGGGGTGTTGGTAGTTGGGCTCTAAAGTGAGATGGAGGTGCACACTGGTCAAATCGAAGGGTAAAGTGGTAGCTTTGGCTGCACTCCTTCCTAATGCCCTACGGCACCTCCACCATTAGCATTCCCCACTGCGACTTGAGTTCATAAGACTAATGGAGTTGCTACCTGGGGACATTAATTGTGCGTGACACCACTCGGGGGCTTTTGTGCACTCACACTAATATCACTGTGCCTGCCTGACAAAGCGCCCGAAAAGATTACAAACAAACCCCAAATAACTGCCAGTGTTGTGTTACTGTTTGACAGCAGAGTATGTGTGAGTTTGGAATGTGTGTGTGTGTGTGTGTGTGTGTGTGTGTGTGTGTGTGTGTGTGTGTGTGTGTGTGTGTGTGGAGGGTTTGGGGGTCGAGGAGGCTCAGGTTCACTTACAGGATGTTGAACAACCTGAGGAGCCAAGTGATATGTTAAAGAAAAATAAGCGTCTCACCTAAGTGTATGGATGACTTCATCATCGCAGGACAACTCCCGGACAGCGTTACGGCTCACATCAAACTTCTTCCTTCGCTGTGACACATGCATGACTTCATCCAATAAAAATGCAGCCCTGGCTGTAAGCTAAAGGCTGCATGTGAAGCCCCCAAGAGTATCTTCAATCCACGGGGCACAGCAGGCAGACAGGGGTGTAACGGAGGAGACGTGCAGAGGTGTGTGCTTCTGCGTCTGTAAAGTATATTAATGTACACCGAGCTATCAGTTTATTAGGACCACATGTACAAGCTAATGTAATACATGCAATAAATCCTCTTGTACCTTTATGAAGCTTAGAGTGTTTATTTTTTGTCTGTACTTCAACTTTATTTTTGTAATGTATTCTTCTTAGCATTAGACTGCAATCAATTGCTTTAGATTAGATTGTAGAAGTGTACCTGTGCTGCTAACAAACTGTATATAGTGAACTCTTCACCAGTGTTTACAGTTAATACGATGAGTGAGTAAAATTGAAAATGTATTTGTATTCACAATGTATGTGTTTAGAGCTTTGAAAACATTGGTTTCAGTATATATGTGCAGTAACACACAGTTGCCAACTTTGTCACTATGAACAAGGGGACAAAAGCATTGCGGGTATATGGTTTTGTGTGAATATACAGTGTATTGTTTTAAGCCATTTGTCATAATGATAGCTAATCTCTTAAATACCTCATATTATGCTCATTTTCAGGTTCATAATTGTATTTAGAAGTTATATTTTAGAATAGGTTTACATGGTTTAATTTAAAAAAAACACCATACTTTTGTTGTACTGCACATTGCTGCAGCTCCTCTTTTCACCCTGTGTGTTGAGCTCTCTGTTTTAGCTACAGAGTGAGACATCTCACTTCTGTTCCATCTTGTTTGGGAGTCGCACATGCTCAGTAGCTAGGTAAGGACTACTAGCCAGTCAGAAGCAGAGTATGAGGGCGTGCCATGCTAGCAGCTTAGCGAGCATTATAATGTGTGTTCCAAAGTGACCACGTTTGTCTCTGAAGTAACGGCTGGTCTACAATAGAGCTGTTTGGAGCAGTTTGTGAACAGTGTTTTCTGTTGGAGATGGTAAGTCCCTTTGGGGTGGACTTTGGGCTTTTTCACTTTATAAATCTATAACATGCACAAAAAAAAAAAAATATATATATATATACCACAATAAAGGAAAGAGAAAAAGCCCAAAAAGCACAATATGAGCACTTTAATTCAATATTAATACATAACTCGTGTCTTGGAAACATACGGTAGGTTTAATAATAGTTTGTTAATTTGTACATTTCATTGGAAGCATGTTGAGTCAAGTCATTCTCACCTCCATTGCCAACTGAAAATTCCCTGCGACATAAAGTACAGAAGGCTTTTGATGAGTCACCGCTGACGGGCTTAACCCACGTCTTTTTTACTTCTCTGGTTTATTGTTGCTGCACAGACTTTTCTTTATTGCAGGTTTGCCCATATTTGCAGTTGAATCCGTATTTCCACATGCAAAGTCGACTGAACAGCATCACACATTGCCCTCATTTTTGTTTTTTCATTCTAAAGTGTCGTGATCAGCACTTATTTTGCATTTCAGAACTGTTTTTAAGTACATATTAACAAAGGAAAGCAATTCTTACCAGTGCATCTTGATTGGGAATCAAATGAATGCAAAGAAAGTTACTTTATGAACTTGACTTTAGGATTTGTATTTGTTTATTATATATTTACTGTAAACAAAAGAAATCTGTCATTATTGCACAATTCAGAACACCGTAGCATGTCTTTAAGACCCGAGTCTTCTACGGTGCTGACAGATCTGCAGTTAGTTGCCTCCCATTTCGCAAGAACTGTAGTCATTTTTTTGGATTTGGTTTCATCCACAGGTCGGCAACAGCACTCTCCAAAATAGTGCTTTGTCTGAGCCCGCTAGCATCAACCTGAGTCACATTAACTGTACTACTATGCTTAGCTCGTAGGTGGTAGCTCAAGCTTGATGTGTTACGAGGAAGTATGGCAGCTTGATGATAAGTAAAGGTGTGGCAAAGGGTCAAAATAGTAGCCTAGCTAGATTCTAGTGACTTTTAGAACAGCTAAGGGGCGTTGTTAGGCACGACACGAAGCTGGGTGAAGTGTAAAATAAATTAATAAATGGCGGCATGAGATTAATGCAATTTAAAAAAAATGAATGCGTTATGCTCGGGCCTTAATCGCATCAAGTTTAACGCCTTAATGCTGACAGCCCTAGATTTAACCTATTTAAATGCAGAAACCTCAGGGTTATGTTGGCCAGAACGTTTGATGGTGGACACTGATGCTTTGGCCCAGAAGGTAATTGCGACACAGGACTGCAGAAACATGGTGAGAAGGGGCCAGTCAGTCGAGTTTAGTATTCACTCTATGTCAAAACATTTATTTAATTGCATGATAAAGAGTTTGCATTGAATTTACGCCATCTTTTAAAGCGGGTGAACTACTGAACATACAAATGAACGATGACTGCTTTTCAGCTACATGTCCATTTCAATCAGTAAAGACTTTGTTACAAATTTGTTACATATGTACAATATGAGAGTCTTTGCTGATTAGACTTCATCGCTATGTAAATCATTTTAGACGGGGTAGAGAAGCCATGAGTGGGCATATCCCCCGATGGAGTCTAGACACTGGTGGTGGTGAAGGAGCCTGAAGACCTGATGGAAGGAGCCGACGGGAGCGGTCTGCTGGAGGAGGACCCAGGGTGCCGTGGATAACGATGACCGGAGGTGAAAGGGGAGGAGGAGGGTTGCACGCTTTGCCTGAAATGACAGCTGACAGCAGCAGAGAGAAGAACAGATTTAAAGCAGGGATGCAATGCTATGATTGGCTCGTGGAATTCATGGCCAATTCTGGTTGGTTTAACTGAAAAGTGAACGTCCGGAATCAGCTGATCAGTTTAGGAAGAGAGAGAGAGAGAGAGAGAGAGAGAGAGAGAGAGAGAGAGAGAGAAGTGAATGAAGTTTAGAAGTCTTCCGGAAAGAATTTACGCTGAGCTTAATATACACAGTCAAAACCCACAATTAAACACTAAAAACTAATCACAAGATCGCAAGAACGAATCATAAGACAAATCACAATGAAAGTGCAGAAAGAATCAGAACTGGATTTATTGCCAAGTAAGTAACAGTTAGAAGAAATTTGCCTTGGTGGATGGTGCATACATAAACACATTAAAAGGCAATTAAAAAAGAATGCAAAAGATAACGATAACCTAAGCAAATATGTACAATATAACGGTGTAACAATAAGGAAAGAAGGCTGTATGGTTTAGTGCAGGATGTGCAAAAATGTTTAGGGATGCGCAAAGAAGCAAGAAGAAAAGACCAAGAATTACAAAAGCTATAACTATAATCATAAAGTATAGGTTTGATGAGATAGTGACCAAAGAGTGTCATCCATATAAAGTGTAACTCTGCATCTTTAATCACACAAGTTGAAGTAACAAAACACTTCATTTAACAAAAAAAAACAAACATCTCATATTCTGTGGGTTTCTTGTGAAGAAAGGGCTAAAGGGTTGCGGCCTCTCCCCAGTGAGTCAAACCAATTTTCACTTCCATAATTACATTTGTATTTACATTAGGACGCTGAAAGTTGATTTGTCATTTCTGATCTATTTTTTTTTTTTTTTTCACTTCCATTCTCTTCATCGCAGACACGAAAATCATTACCCCCTTTTGTCATAGCATGTACTGGCAAGCTACAATAAAGCAAGAGTCATGTAATGAATGTCAAAACTATTTCCATCAGATATCGGGAAATATGGGTTCAGAAGACCCATTCAAAGAGATAATATGATAATTTGATTTCTCAGATAGGCTGAACGGAAATGCCTTGTCTGGCCATTTTGAAAAGCAGAATCCATTACTTATTCTTAATTCACCCTGGCATAAATTAAAGGATTTCTGCAGGCCATTAACTCATCCATTAATACCCAGGGTCAAGATTATTGAAGCCCAGGGTAAGGCGATATGAAGGGCTATTTCTTCAAGACGTGTCATCTAATGATTACAGTAGGGTTCTGAATCCTCCGCCATTAATTGTAAAATGATCTCCTCCTTTTGCTCCAGTTAAACAGCAGGCAAAGATAATAGTCACACGGGTAGATAATCCTGTTGCAAAAAATTAATTTCCATTTCATTTGTTTTGTTATGTTTCAGGCAATTTCTGGGCCGCGCTTGATTGTTTCAGAGGATATGAAGTGTAAGAACAGGGGAAACTACTGAAAAGAGGTGTAAAATTAGGTTTCTGTCAGCACAAAATTGAAACCCGCTGAGCTATTTTTAATTCAAAGTGTTGGTGTGTATGATGAAGGTGGCTCCAAAATGCAGAGGGGTATAAAGAGATAAAAAAAAAAAAATGGGGTGCAGAGGCTTCACATGTGCACAAATTGCTTTCCCACTTGCCACCATAGACATAATATATACTCATCCTAATTTGTTTCATGTGTCCCCGCAGTGAAATGCAATTGTCACACAATGTGCTTCTCACTCCAGTTTACTGAGAGCTGTAGATTTGTGCCAGAATAAATCCACATGGACACTAAAGCTCGTGTGAAATTTCCCGCCCCCCCCCCACCCCCACCCCATCTCTGTAAACTGTAGAAATATGCTCAGGTGCTCAGCAGCTCTCCACCAATTTGGGACCTGTGTAAAAGGAGATGAAATTAAGGCAAATAAAAATCATATTAAAGAATATTACAGCCTAACAGCCATTAGTCTACAGCTTCCTGTCATCTTTTGATGGATTCCTCACTTAGTTCAATGAATGGTCTAATGACATTGATAAAATCACTTGCAACCAAACAGAAAGCCGGCGTAATCCACTGATGCACGCACGATACATGGAGCAAATTCACTTAAAATGTTCACAATTATTCATGCTTTCCAAATTTTTGATACAATATTTACATCTTGGGAGTAGATATACAATTCAACCCCCCATAGTAACAAAAACCCTGTGCATTAAAGCAGCTTATATCTTCCCACTAACTCCAAGGATCTGCAGCCACACTCTGAGATACTAAGGGGAATTAATTTTACAAGCAGGGAGTTCCTCCTTATTGCTTCCTGGTAGTGCCGAGCGCGTCTGGCTTCAAAAATGATCCTGACATACACATGCACAATAGATGAGCTGCTCGGATGCTCACAGCCCATGAATACAAAGCCGGACCTGCAGCCGGTGGAGTTGAGTGGAGTGGAAATCCTTCAGTATTCACTGACCTCTTTGCTATTTCATCCTCTCTCAACTATTTTTCTAGTTTGGGGAAAACACTTTCTATCACTGTCAGGTTGGGCAAGGATAAAAACTCTCTACTAGCAGATTAGCTGTCTGCCCGCTACCGCCGCTGTACCGCAGCAATAAAACACAGGCTCGCAAAGCTCCCTTACCTTTAGTTTGAAAGCTGATTGGGGAATTGGATTTATTTTGTTTCATAATTTTAGCAGACAATGGCTCCCGCTGTGATAGAGTATCAAATTGTGATCAAGCAAGTTAGACAGACACAGAGAGGAAGTAAAATGGTATTTCAGGAATTATTGGCCAAATATAGGACTTTTGTTTGTGAGGAGAAGCTTTAAAGACAAAAAAAAAAGCTTATACCCTACCCTCCCCTTTTATTACACACATTATCTGTGAATTACATCTCTGCCTGTTTGAAAAAGTTGTACTGAAATGTGCAAATAAGATGGCATATTTCCCTGCACCCTGCAACGTGACAGTGCAAAAAGATATGAAACCTTTCAATCTATTTAATTAAGACAGCTTAGTAGTGGCACCCGGTTGCAGGGTGTTTAAGCTAATTACAGTATTAATTACAACATTAATTAAATGACATAATTGCCTTTCAAAACAATGACTCCTGTATCCCCGGCAAGGTAAAGGGTTAATTTACTGTGGAAGCAGGCATGCATTATTTACATGCTTGGATGAATAATACATTTAAGAAGTGGGCTTATAAATTTACTGGCACAAAGAAAAGCAAAGCTTAGTAGCTAAGAAAGGCTGATTTAAATATCTGTCTTAAATGAATATTTCTTTGAGTTATGGTCACACCACAGTGGGGTAAATCTGTTTGGTTGCTATCTGTGGGGGCTCAGGGGAATAAACCTCACTGTGTAAAGAAATCAAATGTGTAATTTCATTACTCCCAACGCTGTGTGTACATTCAGTGCTGTACGATAAATTAAAATATTATTTGCAATTGTACTGTTAGATATAACTTGTGTGATTCTGTAGAAATGCATAGTATTTGACTGAGGCCTGGTGAGGCATCATCATCTATATCTCAGCTATATTCTCTGCCAGATATAGTCTTAAATCCCATTCAAAATCCATCCAGCAAGTCACTGCAGCTGTTAGTGTTTACTACTTTTACATCTGGTGTATTTGTATCTTGTGTAGTTGAGATTTACAGTATGATAGAGGAACATCTTTATATATGTGTGTATAAAAAGCAAACACAAGCTTTCCAAAGACTAAAGAGGTAAACAAACATACGGGGAGTATGAGGTGTGAGCTGAGAAGGTACCACGCTGAGCCAAAAACACTTTCAATTTCCATGGATCAGACATATGAAGAAAAAAAAAAATTACATCTCAGTCTGACGAGTGACTAATCAAGGCGAGCGAAATGGTGCTGCAATAAATTACTCCACTGTGAAATAAACCACACAAACAGACTGATGATAATAAATGTAAATTATTTCTGGGGAGAAATTTCCCTGGTACATGAGTAATATGAACCATCAGGAAGGAGTCTTCCTTAACATTAATTACAGAAAATGACAAGTGAGCTGACAAGTAGGAAGGCTCATTATCTGAAAACATATTCACAACTTCGCAATTTGCGCAAGATGGACTCCAGCTAAATTAATCTCCTTTCTTTGCATGAGCCCCTTCTAATTTTCATGTTATTAACAGGTTTGCAGTATCACTCAGTGCTTGTCACCCTAATCAGGTTTTTTCGGCGTGTTCGGGAAACCGTGGTGTCATTTGAAAAGGATCAGGCCTCATAATGTGCTCTCCATCATGCGTCTGAATCTACAAGGTTGCTTTTAATAAGGTTCCTTAATCATTTCTCCTTTTTTGCTCAACTTTTGGCCTGGTTGGCTTCTATTATCACTCTTTTCATGGAGAGGCACCATTAAAAGAAGAGCTGGCTTATCTAAAGACAGAAAGCATGGGGAAGAAATGCACTGGGTCATTATAAGATAGACGATCTCCCATAACCTACTTGTAAATGGGATCACATATTGATTTTATTATTTGAAAGTGTCACAAATATGTGGGAATGAAAATCTCTAAATCCTCAGCCAGACTCCAGTGATTTTTGACGACATTTTGAATGAAAAACAATGATTTGAGCCTGTACCTCAAAATGCTGTTGTGTCAAAATAAACCTCCACTCTGTAGAACATATGATTTAACTTTACAAATGTAATAAAAATATTACAACTCAAAACATTAGTCATTTGGTTGAATCCTAGTTTGTAGCATTTGGCTGGCAATTAGTACTTTGATATTTAGGCTTTTAAACCAGGTTAAGGGGAAAAAAAATGGTCAAGGTCAATGTAACAGCCCCAACAACCCTGTCCCTGGAAATTATGATTATATATAATAATAAAAATACATTTTATTCATTCAGTGCTTTTCATAGTACTGAAAGACAATTTACTGTAAAACAATGGTAAGTACAATAAAAGCAGGTGAAGCAATAAAACAGCACAACACTATCTACTACTGCTACTACCAATTTGCAGTATTGGAGGAAGTACTCAGATCCTTTATTAGGTAAAAGTAGATAAAGCACCGTCTAAACATCCATTATTCCTGAATTCAAAATGTTTCTTGAGTGAAAGTATTATGTCCTTAAAGTATCAAAAGCAAAAAAAAAACTCATTATGTAGAATGGCTTTTTATGAAAGTGCTGTACTATTACAGAATATTAAATGCGTTTGTATCACTAACATCATGTTAGAGCTTTTTAATGTTGTAGTTCGTCAATGTGGAGCCAATTTTAAATACTTATATATTTTTATACATATATATATAAACATATATGCCAAGGCGCAAAATGTTGGTTCTGGACGTATCTGCAACACCTTTACTGACAACATATTTAATTAGTTTTTCTACTTTTGTAATACAATATTCACTCTATGTCGTTTTGATGGAAATGTATTTTTATCACGTAAATCACATATGTAAGTTAACATACATAACATACTTAATTTACGTGACAAAGCCTAAGTAACGTACTTCACTCACGTACATAACTTGAGAAACAAACGTGGGCTGGCTACTCACTTTAATCTAAAATACAATCTTTTTCTATAAGCTTAACAAAGTAGTTTTGTTTTACCTCATAACAGTACATGGTTACAAATTTGAGCATTTCATAACATGCACCTGTCGCCGGTACGAGGAAATATTGAAACAAACGTAACAGAGAAAACCTGTTGTCCCCAAAACGTTATTGAGAATCCAGTTAAGTTGTATGGGAATGTAATTTTTTAGGTGACAGGGTTAAATTAAAGCATGATATAATTGATATAGTTATGTTTAGGTACAACAGATGGAAAAGTTCAAATGGACTTTGAGCACCTTACATGATGTGTTTCCTGTATTAACATCTAAAGGCCTGGACACACAGAGCCGATAATCGGCCGTTGGACAGGCTGGCGATGTCAGTGACTCGAGTCTGTTCGGTGTGTTCTGTGCAGTCATCCGTCCGAGGGGCCGTCGGCCTTCATTTTGGCCGATTTGACATGTATAATCGGCGAAAATCTTTTAAACTGACCTTTGTTGATCTGAAATGAAGACAGATTCAGCAAATGCATGGCCTATTTCTCGCTTAAAATGTTTTCAGAAACACGTTTCAGTGAACTATTTTAGTACAATATGAGATCGTATTCTGAACAAGCTGCCATGACAGTCTGTCTTTGAATTTCCGGAGAAACCAGAACCACGTGACGTGTTCGTCCAATCAGCTGCCGGTTTTCATTTTTGGGCAACAATACAGATTAGCGCCGCCTGCTGTTATGCAGACGTATTATGTCTCGTCACTTTGATGTGTTCCAAGGCATTTTTTGACCAATTTGGGGAGACTGATCAGCCCAACTGCCTTTTCTGCTGATGTTTGGCTGTCGGCTCTGTGTGTCTGGGCCTTAACTGAAATCGCAACCTAAACCACACCACATGCATCCTGTCCTGTGTTTGTGTACGCCAGTGGCGGTTCTAGACCATTTCAAATGGAGGGACAAGGCTGGGGCCACATGCAATTTTAGGCGTACCAAATATGTTAAGCACAAGTCACCCTCCAAAGGTTTGGTTCTACAAAAGACCAACAATACGCATCTAACAATAAACACAGAAATGACCGTGAAAAAATGTATCACTGAACGTGAATATTAACCCTTTATTGGGGATAAAGGTGCAGTTAGAAATGTATGTAAATATTTGCCACAGTTAGGGGGGGCCAGAGGGGGGTCAAGGCTTAATATTACGGGGGAACTGGCTACCCTTGCCCCCCCCACCCCAGAAGCGCCACTGTTGTACGCCCACCACCTCCATACAACTTATGCACATAAATGAATAAATGTAGTACTTTGTACACCAGGGTACTAAATCCAGGCAGCAATCACGTTGCCGGACAAAGTGTAACTGGCAAAACAAATTAGTAGTATATGCACAAGTAAAAGCTAATTAACAAGGATATGTACTCCCTATGCATCTACTGCTAACTGGCATTTAACATAATTGACCCACGTGGTGGTAGCATTATTTTCTCTCCCGTTTGCAATGCAGTTTTCTGGATTTTAAAATACTTTTAGGTGGAGAGAGGATGAATGTATTTAAATTGAACTACTCAGCTGTTTGAATGAGTGAAATCCATCAGCAATTAGTTTGTGTTCCATTAAAGGTGACCAGGTCAAATCAACAAGCTTTGAGTTAAAATAGTTTGTTTTTGATTTTGAAGTTGCTGTTTCATTCCATTGTTTCCAAATTCCCTTACGAAGCAATCTATGTATCCATCATCCCAACACTTCTTCCACGTCTCTATCCATCTCATATCGTACATATCAACATGTACAGAGCATATAACAGCAATAACAGTTGTAAGTAATGCTGTGAGTTTTGTCTTGCTTGAATTAATAAATCATAGCAAATATGAGATATCTGCATGTCCAAAATGTAATCTGGAAATTTGCTGTATTGCAAACCCAGTTTAATTCACAGGTAGGCTCATGATAGCTGAAGCAGAAATGCAATATGTCATGCAAAATTAGTTCAGAGAGAATAAGTTTCAGGGGGAGGCAAAATGTTATGAGGGAGTCCATAATGGCAGAGGCAGCTTTATCTGTGCTGCTCTCTCACACACACTCTAATTACATTTCACAGATTGTACTACAATAGCTGCTGGTAACCTTTAGTGGATGGGCTTTTCAATAATGCAAAGTACACATTTTCATATCTATTTTTCCCACTGTGCCTCCCATTTATTAATTTGCTGAACACAATAAAACAAAGACTCAATGTAATGTGCTCCTTTGCTCAAAAGGAACCCAACAAGATAAAAACACAAAGCCATCTCTCTGTAATGAAGAATGGGCTCGCATGCAAACTAGCAGCATAATGTCTGACGTTTCCAATTTGAAAGGCCATTTGGTTAGTATCTGTAAAACGGGTGCAACCTTCTATTGTTTCTGAAACTTCTAGTTTGTATTTGTCTCCCCGTTCAAAATAATTCATATCCTTTGCTCCTATTTACCCTGTAAACCCGTATAAAATGTGCATTCTACACAGATAATACTCCAGCATATATCATATAGAAATTTTTAAAAATATATATTCTTCGCTTACAATACGACTGTATTGTTTTGCTTTTTGTTTGCCCATCTCTCGATCTCTCTCCATAGTGTTTGGAAGGAAGCCAGCTCTCTAGAGGCAGCTACACACATCTACCTATTAACTTGGAGATCAGAGGCAGGGTGAGGAGTTAGTGTTCATTCAAAAACTGTTTTGATAAATGCAGCATTCACCAGAATCTAAAACCACTGTCCCTGTCCCTGTCCTTGACTTTTCCATGCACGCTATACTATATGCACAATGGATTTTTAACTATGCAAACTATTGTTAAAGGCAGAGTGCAATGGACACAGAAGTTAAAAACCAACTACAAAATCAACTTTTAATTCATTGATGAATATAAAATAAGTATTTGATGGAAAGTAGATATTACGCCTACATCTAGGTAATCCTATGGACTGTATAAAAGAAGTAGACGGAGCCTCTGGGTCTGAGAAGTGAAGCCAATGTGGAAGTGTCTTCTTTCTAATGGCCAGCAGGGGGCGACTCCACTGATTGCAAAAAGAAGCGATTGTAAAGAAGTCTATGAAAAAATGGCCCTACTTCTTACTTGATTTATTCCCTCAGTAAAGATTTTCCCAATGAGTTTATGGTCTCAGTCACAAGTTTCAAGTCTTCTTCAGTACAGATCTTTATTTTGTAAATCATGGTTCCATTTAGAGTAAAAATAGATGATAAAGCAGGGGCTGGTTTAGGGGCTCGATGGTGTTTTAAGCCCCCACCGCCGACTTCAAGGCAGCGCTGTGACCGTGGACTTCAAGGCACCTAACCCTAACCTTAACCCTAACCCTAACCCTTGCCTAACCCTAGTGCCTTCCATGCAGCGCTGCCTAGAAGATGACAGTGGGGGCTTAAAACACCAAACACCGGTTTAGGGTGTGGCTACCTTGTGATTGACAATCAGGATACAAGGGTTAGCCATGCTTGGCACTGTGGACGTTAAATTAACCTTTTTTGGGATGTTTCGTCTTAGAACTGGGATCCTACATATAGTGTGTTTTGAGTTTATAAATGTTAACTGTAACAGTTTGGATGCCTAAAATGTATTTTTTCAGTGTTTGGTGGTACTAAAAGACACTAAGGAATTGGCTGAAATTTTTTTTCTAGTAAGTACATTTTGTCTTTAGCATTAATTACAGATGATAACTTAAATGATGACTTTTCAAATATGGTAACTTTTGGCTCCAAAAAACCAAGATGGCGACAGCCAAAACTCCAAACTCTTTTATATAGGCTAGTCTATGAGTAATACCCTCTGGATTTTTTTTTTAATTATTATTATTTTTTACATGAGTCACGAGCGTTGACAAAAAATAGCCAAACAAAGGGATATTGGTTACAATGTAAAGTAGATGAAGAATTGGCAGAATGTCCTTAACTTATTTCTATAATATTCTTCCACTGAAATCTTGGCTTCCAATATGAAATGTATTCACAACAATGCAATGATGCACAGTTTGGACATTGTAGGTGCAATTTGGCAAAAAAAAATGTAAAGCCTAAGTTTGTTAATCTTCTGCTTTTATTGTCATTGTTCATTTTCAAAGCTACACAGAGAGTTTGTTGTGAGAAGAAAGAATGGGCTGGGACATTTTCTTTATTTTCAGCCTGAGTTTGGTACCAAAAGAAAGTCATGGTGTTACTGAAACAAATCAGATGTTCCAAACTGGGCTCTGTCAATTCTCTGTTACAGAGAGCTTCAACAAGGGGTCCGTGACCCCTAGGGGGTCTTCATTATCAGTGCAGGGGGGCCGCCGAATTATTTTAAAATATATTTGTTTTGAAAGTTTCTTTTCAAAAATTTAAATATGTCTGAAAATATACATTAAAATAAATCCAACATTTTAATAGCAAATATAAATTTTGGTAAGGTAGCCAAACCGGATTCACTGTGCCTTCCCCATGTATGTTTAACATTAAAACCAAAGTATAAATAATATCCATTAATTTTCATCCATTTGGCCTAGTTTAATATGCAACTCAATACAGTATATGTAGTAAGGGGTCCCTAATCTGTCTGTAGATAGAGGGGAGCACAGCTATGGAATAGTTATATCCACATTGCTTTTCAGTCAACTTCTGTCAAAAATTATTAAAAGAGGCTAAGGACCAGTCTGATGAACCAAATTTAATGGTCTGTACTGATCTGAAGTTTTCATATCTGATTTAGTTTGACCTTCCTGTCTCTCATTACCTCTCACATATGCACACACCAGTCCACACATCCTCATTATATCTACATTCTTAAAAAAAGAAAATGTATGTCTTTGTTGTTTCATGTAGCCAACCACATGCTTGTTTTTTAATGACATGCTTACTTGTGTTCAATTTGTAGATTTTAGGACTTTTGTAATTTCTGTAGGTGAGATTCCTTCTATAAACCCATAGGGGTTTTCTTAATCTCACCTGCACAATCTTTCTTTTTTTTCCCTGTTGCCTTGATTTTATTGTGCAAATAAGCACTAATACTAATACTGTCCTTTGTCAGCCTCAGTCGTCCTTTTTTTATGCCCCCTCTGGAGTAAGGCTCAGCTATTACAATGGGATTTTAAATCTATATTCAAAGAATTCTTTGGCAACAACTGTTGGCTGGCAAACAACTGTTGAAATGATATTCAAACTGTAATGTATTTTTACATCAGACAAAAGAACTCAAAACAGCAGCCACTAGCTATGTCCAGCAGCAGCTTGTTGGTGTTCTCACATGTTACAGTAGACTGAGTGACTGTCAGAAAAACTCATACATAGCCTACAGTAGACATATATGTTCATAAAAACACAAAGTTCAACAATTAAAAGACTTTCTGGCTCTAGAAAAGCTCTGCCTCCCACATATTTTATAGCTGAAACTCATTTACCGTCTTACATGCAGATATTGGCATAAGTCTAGCGGTTCAGTGACAGATCTCACTTAGAAATCAGCAGTGAGAGGATTGGTGTGCCAAAAAACAATCATAACTAAGAATCAAAGCAAAAAGAATCAATACGAGCATATTTTCAAATGATGCAGTCTGCAGGTACAATTCTTTCTGCAGAAAGGGCAGATTGTGGCCCTTGGTTAAACAGTTTGCCTCGTACCACAACATAACATGTTCCTTTGATCCAAATCAACTATGGCAGCTGCTACAAGGGATTTTTAATTGAATGATTATTGTATTAAATAGTTGGTTTTAATGGAGCGTGCACCTCTGCAATTATTTCCGCTTTAAGAACCTGAACCCTGGGCAGGTCTTTATAGCCACAGGCGTTTGGTTCGCTTCCAACTGAGTGGTCACTGTTGGTCTGTTGGTGTGAAGTCAGCCTTTCATCTGCAACAGAAGACCAGACAAATAAGCAGATACATTTATGTAAAGACTATATATATATATATATATATATATATATATATATATATTCTTTACACAACAATGTATGAACACAGTTTGTCAACAAAAGCTTGGCTGTGACTTGGATCTGGCAGCAACACCACTGAATAGATTCACAGCACAGAAGGCCCTTTCATGTATAATGTCTTGTCTTATCCTTTTAACAAGTATGAAAAAAAGTCCAATAACTACTAATAGAACAAATCTGAGTAACTTCCTTAATCCTGTGATTCCCTCTGATAGGATCAATATTTGCCAGAACGCTCCTCTTATCTACGCGGCGTGATGAAATATTGAATTTATGAAAGAGGTGATAGTGTTAGCCATAGTCTTTTCTAAAGCCAAGCACGGTCCCAGATTATCGGATCATTTATGAAACATTCTGCTGTTGTCTGAGATGATATTTTCCCTGACATCCGAAAGATGGAAAGCCCACATGATCAGACATCAGAAGGAAAGCCTTCTAGACGATTGCAAAGGCTCTAAAGGAAGCTACATTTAGAGTATAGTTAGAAAGCTGTACATATCTTTTGTGTTAGCGGGTCAAATTTGACCCGTGATTTGATACACTCAATACTCAAAAAACAATCATTAACATCCAATAAAGTTGTTAACCTCATGGCTAACTTATTATGTATTCATTTGCATCTAAACAGTGTACTAAATGTTATTTTGGCCCCATGGACCTTATATATTAAAATATATCACTGGTTCATATTTGACAACAAATATATTCCTTTTTTTAGAGACTTTTTTAAAGAATTTACTAACATCTTTTGTTGTGTTAAAATAGCTGTTTCTGGGGATATCGTGAAGCCTTGTTCCAATAAAAAATAGTAAAGGGTACATTTCATATATCAGAATGTGAAACGGGTCAAATATGACCCTAACACAATATAAGGGTTAAGACACAACTTTACATATACAGTATATGCATGCAAATGTTTCAATTTAGCAACATGAGCAACACATATTTTCCACAAGTTCCTGATAAAAAGGTAGCTAATGAAAGTACATGCATTATATATCACTATATATATATATATATATATATATATATATATATATATATTTAGAAAAGTAAGTGAGATGAGGGCTACATATGGCTTCACTGTATATGTTTAACCATTCCTTCACAGTTACAGTGAATGTCTCATTTGGCATGCTGGGAGCGATGCTTGGAGACATCTTTTTTTATTATTATTACGTATATTATGTACACATTAAAAGTCATACATGATATGATATATAATAGGGATGTCAAGTTTTAGCGATTAGAATGTGTTAAGAGAGTAAACTACAGGCTGATATCATCTTCTGGGAAATTGGCTACGCTTCTTGGGAATTTACAGCTGCCAATACCCAAATGATCTAACTAACTGACAAAAAACTGTTCTGTACTGACGACACTTGAATCACACATTGTAAAAAAACTACTGTGAACAATAAATTGGAGTGGCAATATTGTGTTGATTGCTAGATGTGTGTCCAGTGCTTGGTTTGAGAAGAGGCTGTCATAAGAACAATTCAACACATATCACATTGAGCTTGTCTTTATCAGGATAAGGCTAATTTACACTAGTAAATTGCCTCTAATACTGCTTTGTTAAAGACACAGTGAGGAGAACTTCATTTGCTGTGAAAAGTCTCTGTACAGCATGTTGGTGTGACTCATTGCAACATGCCCATACCCACTTTACAGTTTTCATGCTAGTTTCACTCATGACTATCAGGGCTTTCCTATGTTTGTTTTGCAGGTAAATTCAATTAACATAATGTTTTATTAAATTGTTTTGAATTCACATTCCCTACACATGTGAAATATATAGCAAAGGTACATAAATGGCACTTCCTGGCACAGTAAAGTCTTCCAGGAAAGTCACTGCTCCTAGCCAGGAAATAGACTGGCACATGACGCCCAATAAAACCACAACTTTTATACTTCCGGTTTTTGAATGCATTAAACAATTGAGATTTAACATGTTAAAGCTATAGTGTCCTGTGTCCCCCGTGAAGAATTCTAAGTCATGACACACTTGCTAGTAGCCAATGAGGCCACGGAGGATTAAAAAAACATGATGGACTCTTCAGAAGAGGTAATTATCTTCACTCGATTTTCTGCGCGGGAAAGTCGCTGGACGCCACAATCTTCTGAACAAAGCCATACTGAGAAATGCAGAGAGAGTTTTGTGGAGCTGATAGTCTTAATGAGCTTCGTCTTTACATTACATGTCATTTAGCTGACGCTTTTATCCAAAGCGACTTACAATTGCTATATATGTCAGAGGCCGCACGCCTCTGGAGCAACTATGGGTTAAGTGTCTTGCTCAGGGACACATTGGTTGATGTATCACAGTGGGAATTGAACCCAGATCTCCCACACCAAAGGCATGTGCCACATCCACTGCGCCATCACCACCCATATTTACTCATTTAGCAATGGCTAGAATGTAACGTGGACGTTCATTAATATCAGAAAATTACGCACTAAAGCTCTAATTATTGAGCCTGTGGGTGTATTTTGTGACAGCTTTTGGTTAAATTCTGGGGCTACTTATAGGCGACAGTACCTCAGCCCTTTATACATGACTACTATTTCTAGTCATAGTTCCATTATCTTTATTGTTACTATAATTGCCACTGTTCATCGTACCCCCAACCAAGAGCCTGGGTCTGTCTGAGGTTTCTGCCTAAAAGGTAGTTTTTCCTCACCACTGTTGTACTAAATGCTTGCTCTTGGGGAAATTATTGGAATTGTTGGGTCTTTGTAAATTAGAGAGTGTGGTCGAAACCTACTCTATCTGTAAAGTGTCTTGAGATAGCTCTTGTTATGATTTGATACTATAAATAAAATTGAATTAAATTGAATTGAAGAGCTGTCATGACTTCAAGAGATCCTAGCTATACAACCATTTTTGCACAAAAGGCCTAGTTATTTACATCAGTTATTCCAAATAAACTCACTCTTGGTAGCACTATTGTTTTGTTAGCTTTGGTCAGGGGCGTAGTGATGAGTAGTACCCACAGGCCCTCAAAAAGCCTGTGTATATGTTTTAATATTGGGCCTTTTTGTATATATTTGGAGCTTTGAAGTTTCTAAAGATGTATTATGTTACTCCTGTGTTACAACAGACTGGGCTATCATGTGTTGGAAACTAGCTCACCTTAAATCTGCAAATACAGTATATGATTCCACTGAAGTCTTATTAATGTGTCCTGTATTATGAAATGTAGTGATACAGTAATCCGGTCACAGTGTAGATGCTAGAGAAAGATGGTTTTCCACCTTTGTCTTATGTCCTGGGTATAAAAACTCACAGATTTCTCTAATAACCACAAAGGGGGAATGGCGGGAGCAAGATCCTTTTGCTATGCCACTGGCTTTAGTTACACAGACTTGGATTAGACTCTGGCCGTTAATTTGGCCCACATCTCTGTTAAAAGACATTTACTGAATAGCTTTTTGTATACACATAATGGCTGTGTCATGGCTTACAATACATTTGATGCAGGTATTGCCAGGAGACTGCCTGTACAATCTAAATTGGCCAACCGTTATTTTTACACAGCCAAAGAGGTCATATTTCGTTTTTTTTTACACATTACATCAAAGTGTTCACACCAGACAGCCACCAAGTATTGCCAGGCTCAAACAAAGGATAAACACAGGTCTATAAAGGGGAATGAATGGGCTTCACATTCCTCTGATCTGCCTAGCAAAGGGCAGTGTTCTCTACTGAGACCAACACTACCGATTCTTTCACAACTGACTTCATGTTTGCCACACAGCAAACAAATATTTACAGTGTAAATGTGTAGCACACATCTCAAATAAAATGTCACTATTCTGTTACACCATAGACCCGCATTTTTCAGAACACAGTTGATGTGATTGATGTATCACACATTTGGATTTTCACAGCACAGGAAAGTAGAAATGCCATCTGTGTTAGGAGATCACCAGTGTACAGTGCACATTATTCCCTGGAAGACACATCTGCAAGAATACACAAAGATGTGACACACAGTGCTATGGCTGCAGGGCATGGGAGTCTGAAGGTGGTGGGCAGGGGCTAGGGGCGTCAGTTGTCAGCTTTTTCAACATTCAGCTGATGTGCTTTACAATCTATCACAAGCCAGTGCAAAGGGGGGGGGGATTATGATGTTGAGTGAGAAAAAGAAACAACATGGACTACATTCATTGCATTCACCTAAATTGAAATGACATGTAGAGAGAAATGCCTTAAATATTATATCAGGGGTCTTCAATGTTTTTTAAGCCAAGGACCCCTTAACTGAAAGAGAGATGGAGCAGGAACCGCCAACTACATATATTGTATGAAATAAAGTTGCATATTAAACTGGGCTTACAATAACGTGTAGGGCGGCCTAAAGCCTTTATACATACCTTTTTTGCAAAGAATTTTAAGCTATTAAAATAATAATTGTTAGCATGACTTATAAATCATCTTTTAATGTTAAACATACATGTGGCACAGTGAATCCTTATGATTAACTTTATCTTTGGATGGCCACCTTAGTGACTGTTTTACCCATAGGCCAGTAAGCCTTTCTTCAGTGGGGATTTATATTTGCTAATATGTTGAATTCATGTTAAGACATTATAATTCTTGAAAAAACGTACAAAAATTAACAATAATTTGGCGCTGTTGAAGATCTCGGTATTATATTGTTATGTTCAGATTTCCACAAGTAGAACCAGAGATCAGTCATACTATTCCAATCTAGTGGCCAAGTGGCCATGTTAGAGAGACGGTTGGTGGAGCAGGGGTAACATTTAGCACAGACAATGTTATTTTCTTCCTACATATCTTAGAGTCAGACAGGACCCATTTCTCATTTCACTGTCTTTGATTTAATAATGCACCCATACTCTGGAAAATGAGTAACACGAATGATCGCTTTATAACTTTTCTCTGAAGTTAGCTTGTCATCTCTCTCTCCCCTCTTTAACAGCCCTACCCAAACTTAAGTCCACCCTCTTCTCCCAGCCACTCTAAAATCCATCACCACACATCTCTGTCAGAGCCGGAGAGACTCGGAGTCGGGTGCACTGAGTAGTCCACGCTCACCCAAGCGCCTGTGGACTTCCGATGGGGAAATGCTTGGCTGCAGAGAAACCTGCACGAAATTAAATTCTCCACTTGGCTGACTAGGGTGACTTGTCCTGGTCTGCCGGCCTGTTCCTTCATTATTCCTGGGCTGATAACTGACTGAACTGGATGTCTTGTCTGTTTAATGCCAGCTCAGCTGCTTCTTGGGAGGAACGGGCTTGTCACTCTCCCGCTATAACACACTGTATTACCATCTCCACTTCATTTATTTGGCTTAGATTTTGAACGCCCGTCAAGCAACCCCCCCCCCCAAAAGACACTTGCAATTCACCACTGCTCAACCTTCTGCATCTTTTAGGAAACTATTCAAAATAACCTGTCTAAAATTTTCATTAAAATGTCATTTAGATGTCACAGACGGGCGATTGAGATTGGAAACAATAAAGGTGACCTTAATTGTAGTTTTTTCATACCGCATGACGTGCTCGGTGGACATAGCACTGGCTGGAATTGTCTTTAATGTGCACCTTTTATCAGCAAATGAAAAAAAACAAAAGACACCATCTTTTCGCATTAAGTACAAAAACAAAACAATGACAAATGCCCACTGACCACGACAAATACTTCCACAGAGGTTGCCGGTGCTGGAGCAGACAGTAAGCTTTGCTTCCGTGCATTCATGAGCATTGAGTTAAAGGTTTCTGCATGAGGGCACTGCATGATTGAACGTTGCGATATGGAAACACAGGCAGGCAGCCACTGTCAAAGACGCGGCTTGCACTTGACCCCGCAAGCACTCAGCCCCCCTGGCCCCCACCCACTTTAGCGGCTGTAGAAATGGCTTTCTCTTCTCGGCTTGCGTTGTGGCATTTGCAGAATTAGAATGAATATGTCCTTTCCTAATGCACCGGTATATAGTATATACTTATCATAATTCATAGCCTTAATGCAGGCTTTTAAGTGCACGTGGTGGTGTTGAGCCTCCAGTGCTCATTAAGGCTAATCAATGGCAAATGCTATTGTCTTATTGGCACACAGTCGCTCAACATAGAGCATCAAACATAATCGAAGGCTCGCTTTAGAGCAAAACCATCTCAGAGTGAATAGTAATAAGTGTTTGAAAAAAAAAAGAGAGGGATCAGTATTTGGAAGTCATTAAACATGATGCCCACTCCTTCTGTGTAACCACAGAGCCAATAGCGTTGTGGGACAAAATGCTTTCCAATGTGACAATTGATTGCTTTTTGAGGTAGTTGTTGGTTGATTTCATAATTGGTATAATTTTTCACAAGTACATGAGTGTCATGCCATGATGGGCTTTAGAATCCTGGTAATGCAGTGGCCCGTACTTCAACCTTAAGATCAATAATGTATTAAAACCAAGAGCTTATTGAAATAATAATAGAAGGGTTTTCGCCAGGGAAGAAAGGCAGGGGAAAGAAAAATGCGCCAAAGAGAAGCGTTTGATTCTACGCCAGGTCTTCACTGAGAAGTGCATTGTTTTCATGCCAGTGCTTTTACTCCAAGAAATAAAAGGACAGAGAACGTCTCAGTGATGTGAAAACTCTGGACCCTGTGTTATTGACGTTCAGTACAATGTGCGAGCAGCATAAAGCAGCACTTGATAACTCAGAGTCCAAAAGAACTGCTGTGAGCACAAACTGTTCATTTTTTTCTTATTTGGATAGCAGTCAGCGAGTTGATGAAGTAAATGATCCCAGACCGTTTTTTTGCCTACACAGGTCATTATTTGCAGTGCCTGATCAGTGTATAACATTTGGCAATCTGTGGCTCCCTGCTGCTATCTCTTCCTGTTGGATCTCCCTGTTTTGACAGTGTTTGAGAGAGGAACACTCTGTGAGGTGTCAGGTGAAGACTATATGTGACAGATTTGGAGGGGAAATCAAGAGAAGACAAACAGGCAGCTAAATGCCTGGGAAATGTCTCAGCGCTCAGACACAAGGCGATAAGTGCTGTTGACGTGGACATGACAAGCTCACAACAGTAAACCTCAGGACACGCAGTCCCACCGGAGGCCCAGGAGTGGACACAATTCTCCATGACTGCTGAATGTGCTTAACAGCTCTTAAGATAATTAACAAGAAGTGGGAACACCCCACCACCACCACACCCAACTTCAACCACCCCTGCCTTTCTACTGTAAGCTCTTTGATGTTTCCCTGTTTCTCCTCGACAGTCAGCATCGGTTTTGATCAAGGTTTGATTTCCTGTGACATATCTGATACATATTATGAAAGCAATACAAGCCCTCATAGAGAGGCAGGGTGTCTCTAAACTTTTACTGTTGCGGAGCGGCATGCCGAACAGACAGAAGTACATCTCCTTTCCAAACTGGCAGTAAACCGAAAAAAAGAAAAGAAATCAATGCCTAGGAAATCGTACATACATAAGTAAAATAAATGTGTAACGTTTCTTCCTGGTGTTGATTTCTTTTCAATGTGGTTATGGCTGTAGCCTACACGGTCGTGAGAGGAAAGGGAATATTGTGCTTTCATTTCAAGAACATTAGAAGACCTAAGGAGTACAATGCAGAATCACAAGCCTTTCTGCTGCATGAGTACATTTCCATTTGATACTTTAAGTACATTGTTCTGATACTCTATGAGTATATTTTAAGTAGGGTTGTCAATCAATTACAACATTTAATCTAATTAATTACATACTCTGTGATTAATTAATCGAAATTAATCGCATACATAATTAACGGTGCCTGAACCGATACTTTTTAAGAAAGTAAAAAAAGAAAAGAAAAAAAAGGGTACTAAACAACAGTTGGTGACATTAAAGAACGGCTTGTTTATTGCTAAGGCCATATGGTCAAAATGAAATGATTTAATAGCCCGTCTACAGAAAGCCATTCCACACCCTATTAAGCCCCATTGTACCTACTTTGGTTGCAGTTCCACCAGAGTTCCACTGGGGGTGATCACGGTCCAGTGCAAAATGAATGGGACCCTATGGAGCTAGACGGCTAAATTTGTCTCTTTCGCCTGATTGTCTTTGAGAAATCTCAGATTTGATTGTAGTTTTTGCAAGTTCAACATGGATTATAGGTCAAAAGTTGAATGAACGAGTACTTATGCCCTTTCGATTTGTTACAGGTTGAGTCGTTGTTGCCCATAACACGCTAGCATTCTGCTAATGAATGCTGATTGGTCAATGAAGGACTGATTACGATTGCAGATCCCGCTTGACGGCATCCGAAGCAGAACCAGAATGCCAGAGTGAATATTTCGGCGTGGTCTTTAAAACATTAGCAAACCTCTTTCTAGCACATGTATTAACAGGGAGAGCCTAACCTGTCAGCTGTGTTGTCGATGCCTCGAGAGAAAAAAGGAAGCGACTTAGAGCTTGCCGTAAAGCAGTATCTCTGGCCGTATATGTGTATGACGTCATTGACATTTTAAAAGGCTTTTTAGAACAAAAAAGCCACTTTAAAAAAATCTAACACCCAGCAGTGTGTATTTTCTTAGCCTCCCTTTTCAAATGCAACATTCAAATTACTAGACAAAAAATTACATCCTGAAAAAAGATTTTGGATTTTGAGGGGTATAGCTCCATAGAGTCCCATTCATTCTGCACTGGCCTGTGAGCGCCCCCTATATGGAACTCTGGTGGAACTGCAACCAGTTCAGAAGCCGGAAGTAACGAGAGAGTGGAACTTCTTCCCATATTAGAAATTCTTTGTTGTTACATACCGGTGTTGAATCCTCTACAGTAAAACACAGTCAAACTTTACACCGTTTAGCGTTAGCTGTCAGCATTGTAACCGTGTTTAATCCAGCTACTAGCTAGCGGTAGGCTAAAGTTAGCTGCTGTCGAGTATAGTGTTAACTAGCTAGCGGTAGGCTAACGTTAGCTGCTGTCGAGTATAGTGTTAACTAGCGTCAGGTGCAGCGGTGTTTGTGTTGCCTGTATCGTCTGTTTCAGAGCAGCAGAGAGAAGTGCAGACATATCAGTGGCACCAGATTTCGGTAGCCAGGGTTGGCAGGAAGAAGATTTTTACAAGTAAATGTTCCAATCAATGATCCAGGCAGCACATTCTCGTCTCCCTCCTTCATTTTACAGTCCCATGGTGGCTAGAACAGCTCCGGGTCAAACGTCAATATGGAATGGATTAATCTGCGTTAATTAATCGAAATTAACGCGTTATTTTGACAGCCCTAATTTTAAGGTATATAAAGTATAGACTATTGGTATATTGGTATTTCTACTTAAACCTGCAATACAATGCAGTTTATATGCTAATTTAGTAGCAAACCGTTTCTTCCAGCAGCGTTAGCATTCATGCGAGTCATATTTCTGGCCACCTGATGAATGTAGTTCGAAATTTGCGTTTTTTAGCTCTGTTTTGGTCTCCACCAACTCCTGAGGGAAATATCTGTCTCTTTGGCTGCTGAATGCTTCACTTTGTCAACTAGCTAGTTACCAACTGCATCTCTTTGCCATTTGCTGCCAGCGTACAGTCGATTTTTTCTGAAAACAATGCTATGAGAGTAGGAAGAGTAGAAAAGAAAAACTTAAAGTTGCAGGCCAGAAAACCAAAACAATGAGCTGAAACACACTGCAATGCTACATGTACCTATACTATCATCCTCTGTGGGTTCATAACTACAGTACAAGCAAGTCATCACATTCATTTAAGCCATTCATTCATTTGCTAATATAAAAATATTGATTATAGCCTATTTATGTAAATAATGGGAATACTTCCTCCACCACTGCTAGTTTCTAAGATAAAACAGATGATATATGGATAATAGTAAACCCAGTTTGCCTAACCTGTGAGCAAAAAAAAAGTTCCTTTTCCATGACAACCACATCACACAGCATTCACCTTAGATGCCACTGGTCCATCTAAATGTATAATACCTAAAAAAAAAAAAAAAAAAAAAAAGGGATGCACTGCCTGGTTCGAAATGTCTTCCCAGAATTGTACGGCGAATGAAAATTGGGATAAAACATTTGAATTACAGAACACAACTGTGATGTCTGCCCTCCTGGACTGCCAGATCATGAATATATATTGCATTATGAAGATGTGATGACATTTAGAGCAATCACATTTAACCCTCTCCTCTTGTGCCTCTGTTTCTCCTCTCTCCACTAATGCATTTTGCAGCAAGGGATGCATCTTAAAAGATTCAGGGAGAAATGTCAGCCAGAGCAGACACTGCTTGATAGCTGGGGTCATTTCAGATTTCTGAATTCTGGAGAGCACACAAGGGTGCTTTATCCTTCACACACACCCACCCACCCCTTCCTTTGCTTTTTTTCCCTATTCCATTCTGTCTCAGCCACCTTCCACTCTAAATATTTCTGTTGGTTTACCCTTGTCCATGTGACTGCGTTGGAGGTAGCACAGACGCACTACCGCGAGAGAGAGAGAGAGAGAGAGAGAGAGAGAGAGGCTTGACCAGTTGGGCGCTGTCTCCCACCTCATTACCAGATGCAAATGAAACGGGTACACATGTTTAATATTTAGTGGCAGCAGAAATGTCAGGCTGGCACAAGATGGAATTAAACAGCACTGTCAGCGCAAGTGAACTCAAGGCTTTCTCAGCTATTTCACTTCATATTGAGTTACTGTCACAATTTATTTCACAGCGGTGGGACGACTAGTGTGAAAATGTTCTGTGATGCTTTTAAGGATGGAAGGGGAATCAAGGAAGAAGTGTGAAGGGTATTGTTCACATGAGGCTTTGTATTTATTTCTGATCTCTGTGACAAAGCTTTATTGTCTTAACAAAGCCCTACTATTCATCAGGACTTTTTTTCTTTTTTTTTTTTAGATTATAGTTCTGTTGAATTGGACAGCATACTGATAAAACACAAAAGTGAGAGCTGGCAAACGCACAATGTTGTTATGCACATTGGACTAGTGAGCCACAGACCTCCCAAGAGAAGGCTTTGGTTTAACTAATCCTGATGATGCATACCCATATCAAATGTGTCATCCAGGCCACACCAAGAACGGATGAAGGATTTAAAGCAATGTGGCTTTGCCTGCTGCTAGCATGAAAGTAATAGTTGTTATAGCTCAAAGAAATAGTATATACTCATAAACAATGGAATATGTTGTCTGCAAAAAGATGTCCAATTGGATTTTGCACTCTTGTGTCACCACACACCAGTGCACATTATCAGACGCAAGGCTAAAGCAAGTTAATGTTCATTCTAATCAGCATGGCAGATAACACCGGGACCCACAGGGACCTAATTAAAGATACTGTACATGAGAGGTTTATCTTCGCAGCTCTGGAAAAAAAAATTGTCCCCCACATTGGTTTATCCTGGCAGAGAGGCAGGAAGTAGATTTAATTGTATGTTCTGTTGTTATTTTTATGTAAGAGCACATTTTGAGGTGTGACTTGTGAAGCACTTTGTGACTCTGTCTGTAATAAGTGCTATATAAATAAACTTTACTTACTTCCACTTTTTGACTGATGCATTTTAAGGCTTCTTTCATCATGCCATATTTAATAAAGTGCTGGGTGAGAGGCGAGGTGGGATGATGGTAGGCATGGTCAGATCAAAAAGAAAGGGGGACCTTGGAAAGTTATATTTTTAATTAATTGAACGCATTATCATAAAATATTGTATGAGTGAATTGAAAATGAAAAGGTTTTGCTGTGGACAGGCAGTCAATGAACTCCCACTGCCTTCTAAAAAAATTAGAAGTGTTTCATTATTCCAAGGTGAGGGCTTTAAAACAGCATTTTAAATGTTACCCCGCTGTTCAAGATCATGAAAACCTTTAATTTCATGCAAATGAACAGCAAGGAGCATGGAGCTTAATGTAAACGAATGCTTCTTTTGTACTGCTGTAGAAGTGAGCTGGAGAGAGAGGCCATGATGAAAATACCCAAGGATTCTTTAATTGCTATCTAAAATTATGTAAATCCCTCAGCTAGGCTGAGTGCAATTATCCAGCGCCTCTCGCTGCCAGCTTTACTAATGTCTAACAAAATATCGGTGGCTGACATTTAGACGTGGTAATGCAAATGAGAATTAATTTTTCTTCCAAGACAAAGGGCAGTGGAAAGATCACACCATTTTATACAATAAAGGCTGGAAAAAGTAGGGTTTGCAAGATGACAAAAAATGTTGATCAAGAAATGAGCCAAGCATTGAAGCCCATTTTTAAATCAGTGCAGCATGGTACAGTATACGATTATTTTCCCTATTCTGTACTATTAATCTATTTCTATTGCCACAGAGAGGTATGCTGCAAGCAGCAGACATTCATTTAGGGTTAGAATTAATTGCAGAGGGTGCCTCATTTCTTAGTAATGATATGGGGAACCCTCCCCGCTTCCCATTGTTAGAACACGTTCCTGCCATGGCTGTGATGTTGGACTGTTTCGGTCACATCTTTCCATTTATCTCCCCAGGTACAGAGATGGATGTAGGCCAGGCACTGCAGCCTGGTGAGGCTCCCCTGTGTGCAGCTCGGAACACCTGTCCCGCTGTGCGGTGGCACCCCCAATCTTTACCAGGCCAAGGAGGAGCACCATCTCTTCCCATAACACTTTCCTCAACCCGTTGTCTCCCGGGACAACCAAAGGAGCAAGATGAGGAGGAACCTAGGGACCGATGTTCACTGGAAGATCTGCCGCCCAAAACTGCATTTCTTAAAACCAGAAATCAAATTATAACCTGCTGACGTGGAGAAAAACCGCCTATTCCTATTTTAGTATGGATACTGTGTGCAAAACAACCTCCCCCCACCCAGCTGTGAGGACATTCTCAGATGAAGGGGGAAAAAACATTGGGACGCACCAACAAGTGCCTGTCTGCAGTGCTTCTACCACACCAACATAACTAACAAAGCTACTAGCAAACACACAAGCAGACTGATGATGCTGACTTGGAGTCAGAGGTGTAATATTTATGATTTATAACAAGGGATGTTATGATGTTATAGTATTTCCACATGTGATTTGTTTTATTCAGTCCACAAGGGGACGTTTAGTTTCATTGTTGTGTTGAGACTGTAGAAGCAGCGAGGTATTCAGAAATCAAGATGGCGGCGTTAACAGAAATGTAAACGATTGTAACGGAGATTTATAAGTTCACTAAAAAGTCTAAAAGCTACTTTGCTGTGTCAGAGTTTTATTCCAGAACTTTACAAGTGGTAACCAGGTTACATATTGTGATGCCGCTGTGGGATGACTATTTTATTACCTTTTCAAATAAAAACATGTTTCACTGAATTTGGTGATGTTGAATTTGAAAAGGAAAGGATTATTTAGTGCTTCTTCTTGGGTTGAGAATATGTTCCTAGCTAGAAAAAGATATGACACAAGCTAAAAAAAAAAAGCAAGGCTGTTTTTTAGCTGAAGTTGATATTTTGGAGTAACATGGTTGTCCCCATAGACAGTTAAAGAAATGGACCAACAGACCAGTGAAGTATATTAAAAGCACTTTTTCGGTGATGGCTGGCGTTACTGCACAGCCTCCAACTGCTTGACTACGTAGATGTGACGTGAGCAACTTGTCTGAAAGTTGGAAGTCTTCTGGTAGCTGTGCCAAGAGAAATCTCAGTCATTCCGAATCTTGAATCTCGAGACGGAGAGCATAGGTATATGTAAGGAGATAGCCACAGGCTAATTATTGCTAACTAAAATGCTAGTTAACATTAGTAATTAAACTTAAACAGCTAATGTAAGTCGAAACTGCCTGCGAGCTTCTCCTGTACTGTACGGTCATTCCTCTACTATGTGACAGTAAGTCGCGTGGTTATGACACAATCGTTAGCCTATTTTTACAAAAACTCCTGCTACGGCGCCATAACGTGAGATACAAGGTAAAGCCTTTTATACATTGTTGTGTTTCTTTAGAAATAAACAATGGACAAATAGAGTCTTTAAACGCTTCAGATGTAAAGTTATTCGCTGTCAAAGTGACGTCAAAATGAATGGCAGTCAATGGGATGCTAACGGCGGGTGATGGCTTGATAGCAACAAAATGGCTCCATAGGAGCTACGCTTTGTGGATGCTCGATTACCCCCTTGGTTTTCCCCAACCCCGTCTCCTAAAAAAACTACGTTCCCATAGTTGTGAAACGGTCGCAGTTTTAACATGCAAAACTACTTGGTTAGGTTTACGGAAAGATCATGGTTTGGGTTAAAATCAGTACATTTCTTATGCACATAAATTAAGTGTGTTACGTAGGTGACGTGAGTACGTCAATAATTCAACACTGACTTTTTGTTTCACACAGGACATGAACAGTGGTCTCCTGGGTGAAAGTCCCGTGTTTGTTGACCCATCCATTCACCCTAACCTCCCAACGCTGACTTTGATTAGAAACAAAGGTATTTGTGATACAGCAAAACTAAATATGTTTCCCTTGAAACCTAATTGAGATTGCAGTTTAGTTGTATGGGAAGATCATTTTTAGAAGTCAGGGCTGGTTTTCACAGAATAGTGACACACTAGCTACTATGTGTAATGAACCACATTAACAGCTAAAACGCCCGTTTTGTTTGATTGACAAACTGTCATTAACCACATGACTTCCATAGGAAAATAAAGGCGGTGCCACTATTGGTATAATTTTTCCAATCCTTTCCCAAAACCATATCAGCTAACAGCTGTATATAATTATTTTCTGTTTCCTATGATGTCAGGATGGTATATGGAATTGTATAACGTGTCACACTTTGATGGACGGATATTTAGATTTCCTGAATTATATTCAAATGGGCGCTTGATATCACCAGTCTGTTTCATATAGAGAACACATCATCACAGGTCACAAGGAATACGCTTTGAAAAATTCCCCCCACACAGGGCCTTTATTTTGTTCCGGAGATGGCCTGTCCAATTGAAAGCTTTATCGTGCATGCTAATGTTCTCCGCGGGTTCTGCACCTACTGCTAATGTGCTGCATTTGTAGGTATTTACTATTGAATATAACCCCCACAGCACCTCAGATCACCCTCCTTCCTTCTCCTCATCTCCAGCTTTCTAACCTCCATCTTCCCCTGCCCCTCCACCACCTGTACATCCATCAGAGGGCTGTCATGGTAGAGGGGCTTCAATTCTCCTTCCTGATGCGGCCATCAAGGCCCTCCATCTAACACAAGCCGACACATCATAATAACAGTAAGAGGCCTTTCCTGTCCAGTGTCATGCTTGGAGAGATTAGTTCCCCTCCACAAAACCTAGGTAATTTGCTTTTGCTGAAACACATTTGTAGTTCGTATTCTTTCAGGTTAACTAGTTCATGAGAGGAGATGAGACACTTGCTGCACAGTGTTTGCTTCTTTATGCCATTATTCCCCTCAGCCTTTTTAAGTACAAACAGCTTTTCTTATATCTATACCCTGTGTGTCTGTGTGTGGGGGAATGCATACTGTATATGTGGTCCTTTAGCAGATAGAAGTCTTAGTATTTTATTAGACGTTTTTACTTTACATACACGCATATTATACTTGGGAGCATTGTCGGTAGAGGTGGGGCTCCAGCCCCTAATGTTTTCTCAAAAGCCCCGAATCTTTTAGGTTTTTAAAATACCTTCAACTTTGTGTCATTTCCCCTCAGTCTCTGTAACTGGACCGGCAAATCAATTAAGCAAATGTTCTCTTTCTGGGGAAATATCGCAATTAATTCTGTGAACTCTACTCCAGCACTGTATCAAAAAATATAGTTTTCAAGATTAGTAATGCTGTTTATGGTAAATTCCTACCCTACATATGTTATATGTATATATGTATATGTTAAAAAAATAGTAACATCAGACAATTTTGGCCTCTTTTTAGGTGGCAGGAGTAGAAATCCTCAACCTTTGTTGTGTTCTGTTTTCAGAATGATGAAGACAGTTGGAGAACAGTTAGATATTAAATAGGATGACGGCTCTACTGGATGATTGTTTTCCTAGGCAACTATCATGTTTTTCCCAAATAATGTACCAATTTTTAGGCATTCTTTTATCAAATATTTTGAAAAATAGTGCGTATAGTTGCCGAAAATGGACCCATCCCTCCCACTGTCTGTCACCCCTGAATGTTTACAACGTCTGGCTCTACCCCTGTCAGTTGGTACAAATGTGCACTAACTTTTCCATACATTCCTGGAATGGAAAGCCAAGTTGTAATAAGCCATGATACTATAAATGTGTTTACCTGAAAACTTCAGACACCTGACATTTGTTTTACACAGTACATGTTTAACCACACGGAGTAAAGAAGATGACCACTGAGGGACAAGTCAGTAAAGCATAGTTGTTTTATAGCTGTCATTATTTTCTACTGAATTATTGCATGGGTGAGTTACAGATAGGTAAGGGTTTAAATATGCCACTGACTTAATGGGACATTAATCCATCTATGCTCCTGATGTAAAGACTGTCAAATATCAAATTTGGTCTGGGATTTAAAAAAAAAAGAAAAAAAAAAGGATATTAATATTCTGAATAAGCTGAAGGGAAAAAGTGAAAGTCTTAGAGCAGGAGTTGATTTCTGTAGGTCTAATGTCTATTTCATTCTTTATTAATCACAGAGGGCTGCTCTAAATCCCCTCTGTGTATGAATGGGCTGTGCTCTGTGTCTTCTCACATTTGCTGCATGATCATATTTCATAAATACTGCATTTGAATTTTTACGTACAGAGTATGCAATATTCATGATAAACTGAATATGTAAATAGGTAACCTTTATTTATGAGTCCCTGCCAGACTCGTACTCTTAAGTATTACTTTGGAAGATAAGATGGATTGACAAAAAGGTTAGTTATAGGGGAATACCTGTGTGGCCGGGAGAATGATTGATAATTAACAGCTTAATATATCCAGGTTGGAGGTCATTATTCTCCTGCTTTCCTCTGAATTAGTTTTTCATTGCTGAAAAAAAATAAATGATCATATTTGTAATTCTAAACAATGGCAAAATCACTTCATTCAGTTCATTTCACTGAAAGCGAGACAAAAGGATATCCTTTATGCTGCTTGCTGACTTCTATTAGGATGTGTAGTGCTGCTGTACAGCGCTGAAAATATCTACAAATTTATGTGAATGAATCACCCACGAAAGGCCCCAAAACTAGTCAAGTCTGTATCTTTTAGTCACACATTTAATCCTAATGCTACATTCCATTACATTTGCAGCCTGTAAGTGCTTTGGAATTACATGTCCCGTCCTGAAGGAGTCCTTTTTTTCTTATTGTTTAGAAAGTGGTTAGCATGCCAGGGATGCTCCAAATACGATTTTACATCCACTTATGGAAATCCATTGTTCCTTGAACATTTCCACATACAAACCAATATATGCTTTTCTAAGAGGTCTAAGACCTCAATTACATCAAAGGCAGTTTGTCCTGCTGCTGGGCTGCCTGCTAAAGGGCTTAAACAACTGTGTCAATGCTACCCCCTTGTGACCGCACGGCGGCAGAAGCATTTCCTAACAGCCATCTTTCATTGCAAGAAATAATGGAGAACTAGTCCACTTCAAGAACACAAAAAACAATCAACATTTGAACTTGTAAGAAATATCAAAAATTACTTATATAATGCAAACAATTTCAACATTGCTACTGTTAAAATAATGCCCATTATTTTGCACGTGTGTGTATGTAACACACCTTTGTTACAATAGAGTCTTGTTTTGAGGGCCAATTGCCTGACGTCCTCACTGTAGTTTGAACTATGAAGCAGTGAATAATAAAGATTAAAAGAAAGTCTGAGAGATTCTATTTGCACACTGGAATTGAAATGTGTCATCACAGCACCGATTGCTTTTGTAGCTCCCAGATCTCTCTTTCATTAAAACCAAAGACGTCGCAGAAAGTTGCCATGCTGACGTACAGACAGATGTGCATGTCAGAGGCATGAGAGGGAATATTTTGGAGGGCACTCCTCCTGCTGTCCTAGCCCAGGTAAGAGAAAAGCATGCAGCCTTTTATTGTATGGACTTGAAAAGAAATAATTAGACACACAGATATATAATTCTGCAAAAGCTGCATGGCTCACCTGTCACATGTGGCAAAAAGAAAAAGGGGGCTGAATTCTCTGAAGTGCAGTTTGCCATAGGAAGCCAATTTTATTTCCCCAAGTTTGCTCTACCTTCAAAGACACACAGAAGTTGGAGCGCATGGGTTTTTTATTCTTTGTTATTGTAGTGGAATCTTGGGATGCAGAAAAAGGGAAAGATTTGTACAGATATTGGTATTTTATTTAAAAATTAAATAAATTAAAACTGAAGTTAAATTCAAACCTGGGGCAAAATTGTTGATAGCAATAGATAGAGTATGGAGTACTGTATATGTACAATAATATCCAAAACCTGTTCCTTATGATAGCTGTTGGATATTTGTAGGGCAATAAAAACACCAAGCAATGCAGCACTAGCATGCTTCAAAAGTATTATAATCATGTTAACCATAATTATGGCAATTTTCTATTACAAAATAAGATCCTAGTGGAGCTTTTCTTTAAAGCTCTGTAATGGAAATTGAGATGACATTTTCCGTCAACTTCACCAAAAAAGTGGGAGGAAGTCGATCATCAATCAGAATGGATATGCCAATACTAATAAGCATCAACGCTAGCCTGCTGAGAGAACAATGTTGGCATATATTCCTCCACTGTAACTCCCGATAAAGGCATTTTGTTTTACCAAACTTTAGATTTATTTATTTTTTTTTTACAATTTACCAATATTAATAATTATTATAAGTAAAACAAACCCACACAATTTCAATGAAAGCCTATGACTGCCCTGTAAAACGACGTTGTCAAAGAGATGCAGGTTGGGTCACATGAGCCACAGCCTTCACCCATAACTCATTGTGCTCCTGTGAGGCGCGGCCATATTAGGGGGCTGCACTATGCTGACATCTCACACAGCCCCCCAGGTTAGGCCATGTCAATCACAGGACATGTGATCGCACGAGTCTCCGCCTGCCCTCTCATTGACACCTCCCATTGACTTTCCTTCACGCAGATCAGTGAGCCTAAACCATTTCATTCAGGGTGACCCACCGCCACCACTACCCCTATACACACACACATACACACACACACACACACACACACACACACACACACATACACACACACACACACACACATAAAGATACTAGAATGAAAAGCTGTGGATGCAGGGAGGGGCCCATAGAGAATGCCTTTCTACAGGGCCCAGAATTTTGTGCTACGACACACACACACACGCACACATACATGCACACACATACATGCATACACATGCACACACACACACACACACACACACACACACACACACACACACACCGTACAGGTTGATTTGTGCCTCGCTGGCAGGCTTTAACACAGGTATGACTTTTATCCACTTAACTATGTATATTTTACCTGACTGTATGGTTCCATTAATTCTCATTAATAGTCAGTGCACACTGGAAAGCATGGCTCCTAGCACCATGTATGCCACAACAATGTTCACTTCAAAAGAAAAGAAATAGTGTTTGAATTATTTTCCTCCCTGACCTTAGGTCCATGTATGTAAACATGTGACCTAATATCATGCTACAGCGCTGTTATTTATGTCATATAATCATTTCAACTCCCTCAGGATGAGGTCGGCACACAAACATGACCAAAATACATATTTAGATTTATTTGTCTGCAACTGTCCAATAAAACATATCCTTTGCATTTCCATCTCTGGGCTTTAGTCCCAGTGGGAGTTGCTGGCTGAGAAATGTTGTGCTTTCAAGCTTCAGGGAACAGCAATGTGAGCAATGTTCAACGTGGAAAGAGAGAAAAAAAAAAAGTGCACGCTGCCTAAGTGTTGTACTATAAAGAGAGAAGAAGTAGGTTTTCACATTCCAAAAGCCTCCAAGGGTTTAAGCTCTGCAGTGGAATGTGGGTGCAATCATCATACTCATCTCAGGAGAGACTATAGCAGCCTCACGACCACTCACTCAATCTTTTTGTCTCATTTTCCTTTTTATTTCTCTGTCTGTCGCATCGTTCTCGGGCTTCTCTTAGCTTGTCCATCCTCTAATGCAGAGATCTTCAACAGGAGGTCCGGGGCCCCTTGGGGGTCCTCAGAGTTACTGCAGAGGGGCCGGCATATTATTCTTTTGAATTTTTTGAAAGTCTTTTCAAAAACGAAAATGTCTTAACATGAATCCAACATATTATTAGAAAATATAAATCAGCCTATTTGTGAAAAAATAAATATACATTAATAATAGACTAACTGGCCTATAGGTAAGGTAGTCACTAAGGTGGCCATCCACAGATACAGTTCATCCTAACAGTTCCTAAGGAGGAATATATTATATTTATAAAATCATGCCTACTAATATTTTAATAGCTTAGTATTCTATGCACTAAAATAATATGTATAAAGGCTTTAGGCTGCCCATATGTTATTGTAGGCCCAGTTTAATATGCAACTTCATTTTAGACAATATGTAGTAAGGGGGTCCCTGCTCCGTCTCTCTTTCAACTAAGAGTCCTTGGCTTAAAAAAACGTTGAAGACCCCTGATCTAATGCTGTCCCTCGCTGAAACCGAGACATCTGAACGGCATGTTTTCTATCAAGGGGTAGGGTTTTGAAAATACCCAAATGAGCCTTGCTTATGTCAGTCCTATTTGCGGGGATAAAATGTACAACTTTGTAATGACACAAGTTGATTGTAAAAGGGGAATGAAATATTTTATTATGTGCTTATGAAGAAAAGAAAGAATGTCTTGATGAAAGCTGTGCCCTTCAGTGCATTGTGGATTTCATCCTCATGCCATCCACACATGTTTTAAGGTGTTTGTGGCCGGACAGGCATCCCCTCGGTAACCACAGTCATAAATGAATTACTATAAAAAGGGTTACTCAAGGGCTGGATGGCTTTTACGTAATTGTGCGGTGGTGAAAGGGGGTAAGGGTCTTTCCATAAAATTTCAATAAATTGTGCATTTTCTCAATGACTTGTTGCCCCAGTGAACAGTACAGTAAGAATATCAGACTGGAAGAAATGGAGTGCAAACGCTGGCAGAGGCGATACAATTTTGAAACGTGAACTGTTAAAAAGGTAGCAATATGCTTTTACAGTGTGTGCATAGTTAGGCTTATTTAAATTGTCATTAGGGGTCGTCTACACGTGTGACATCTGTGTAAAAATTTGACTGCTAAGTACGCCTCATATTCACAGAACGTTCCAGGGCTAAATGAAATTCATGACCAGACGGCCATTCTCCCCTGAGTGAATCAAAGCCTTTCTTATTTAACTCGCCTTTAAGTACAACACCAAGTTAACTGTGTTACAATAAAATACATGTGTAGCTTAAATTCCTTCAATTACCACAGAAAACTCAACTAAAGCAAATTCAATTCAATTTATTTCAAGCAGACTGGTGCTGACACAGATGAGCGCTAACATAATGCTACTAATAATAATATTTTTCCTTAAAATCTGGTTCCAAATAAAAGTATTTCTGTGTAATATTAAATGATATAGACTAATAAGCAACAATCACAGTTAACCCTCTGAGGTCTAAGGCATTTTTACATATCTTGTTAAATTCACCTTTTAAGGGTAGTTGCATATAACCTGATCCCCATGTTTCATACCAAAATGTTCAGAACAAACTCAGCTTTCTGCAAAGTGAGGCCCAAATTTGTTCCAGAGCAATGTTTAAAGAGATAATTTGGCCCTAAATCTGAAAAGTTGATGTTCGCTTTTTGAAATTTCTCAAATCTCTTGTGAAAACAAACCTACACTCAATTATTTTGGCGCTTAAAATGAATTTACAAAAGTCTTGGGTTCTCAAAAGTAGCGTAATATATGAATATGATAGCACATGAATGTCTAAAATGAAATTTTTCAACACGAGTGTTTTATGAGTCACAAAGTTAATCTCCTTGCGGAGGAATTAGATTTGATTGCCAGTGACGTACGTACGTGACGTCACCTTTTTCTCACTTTGCCCCGCCCACTTTAAACTGCTGAGAAGAGTTTATCACGAAAACGCAAGAACAGAAATCTCTCATGTTAAACAACTCAAACTATTTTAAGTTTAAGTTTAAGTTCATGCAGGACCCCAATAATTATATTAAGAAGTTAAATGAGAAAGTAGGTGTTCAGGCCCTTTAAAGTGATATACCTATGTATCTTAAATCACAATGCATGTCATTTTTCAAGCTAACTGATATTAAAATCTCCCGTCCCACCTCTCTGACACAGTTGCCAGCTGCTCTCTGGGTATCTGGAATATTGGTTTCTCCCACTTTCTGTAATTAGCAATGATCAAGAGGGATTATAAGCGGCGGTTAACAACATTGGACTCCTCAATGACCCTGATAGATGGTCAATTATAGTGATCAGGTCGTGGCGTTTATTGGATTTAAAGTGGCAGTGATGGGCCCTTTTGGCCTAGTGTGGGTAATTATCACATTCATGCATGATTTAAGGAGACAGTGTAGAACGAGAAAGACTTGACTTAAATTTAATCATTTTCTTATCTATGTATTTATGCAAGAGTTAACAACGGATGGTCATGAGTGGAATAATGCAATGAGACTGGGATTAGTGTGGTATCCACGTACTGTACAGCCGCTGTGCAGCACGTCATATGTGAGACGGATGGACAATGTACTGTTTCAGACAACTTGTGCCAGAACTTGGCTTTTAGCCGTGAACATCTTGTTTTGTTCATTTTTTGGACTTGGTAAAATGTTTTTGTGTAACTAACTTAATAAATTAAAATTACAACTTGTCTTCACCTCTGGTTTTTCTGTATTTTATTGTGACTTTCACGAGGAGCTACATTTTAAAAGAGTGCTCAGACTAAAACATCTCACGGTCAACAGCCTCTAGTTTTGCTAGCAGGGGGGATTATGCCGATAGAGAGCAAATGCTATAGGCTACACCGATCACAGTTGTCAATAAATTCTTCTCTTCCCTACCCATCATCCATTATTCTCTGCCTGTTCCACAGAAAAAGGCATCTCGCCACTCTGGCTTAGGCAGCCACGGACAGCTTTCTGAATCCAGAATATGATCAACTGAAAAGCTGCTGCTCAGCTCCTCTGGTAACAGAGGAAATACATCAGTGCCTTGTTTATTTACTTTTCCCACATGCCAGAAAAGGTCAAAGTCAGAGGATTACACTGCATGGACCAAGTGGAACTCAATAAAAGCCCAGCAATGAAAACAATATCATCCATATTTTAAACAGCTGGCACCAAACAGAGGGAGCCTTACACTAGGGTGCCAATTATTCTACTTCTCAGGGTTTTCACAGCAAACCACAGTAGCTCAGGTGTACTTCCCAAATAAAATAATTATTTCATATAGTTTGGGAAAAAATCTGACACAAGAAACCACATACGTTATCTATCATTTACAGAGGTGTATTTCAATCATGAGCCACCAGCTATTACTTAATGCTGAGGGGAGAAATGCAGATTTATTGGTGTTTAAATGCAGATGTTTTTCAGGCAGCGAGTGTGGTTGTTTTCATAGCCCGGGTTTGTTTTCCCTCCATGGACTTATTAAAGTCAGCGCACCACAGTCTGTGCTCTATAATCCTGATGTATTATTAATCATGTCTTCCCGTGCAACTCCAAAAAAAACTTCCCTTTTTGATTTTTTAACGTGAAAGTGCAGGGAATTTGAAACGAAGCCAGGTCCAGGGTGACAGGATGCTTTATTTCCCTTCCTGTTACAGAATCCAAAAGCAAAGTAAATACAATGGCGGCATTGTTTGCTGTTGGAAAAAGAGTTTCTGGCACAGTGTATGCCTTGTCCGTGTACAGTGTAACACGTGCACGGAGCATGGTGTTCTAGCATCTACTATTGTAGGTTCACAAGTGCTGTCATGCTATAGAGATAGCTGTTGGCAGGTCTGAAAATATGGTGCTATAGTGATTTTCATAGCTGATCCTTCTGTTTATGTCAAGATGTTCTGGTATTATATTAAATTGTCATGTAAACAAAAGTTTGCTTCTATTAAGGCCTTTACCCCTCATCAATTCAGAGGACTAATGACTTGTTTCATTCATATCTTGTCACATTTTTCTCATGGGAACTTTTCTAAATGCCATCAGCCATATAATGTTGAAAGCCAGTACTTCGCTCGCACAATACCCTGAAGCGTATCTACCATGAAAGCTGAAAGGAATTATGTAAGTGTCAAGCTTGGTCAAAAATATGAAAAGAGCAATTCTATTTGAATTTAATCACTCAAAAATAGATTTGTATAAGACGTTTACGTTACGTTGACGTTTGATGAGGGAGAATGTTCTTTTTTTTCTTTTCTATTGGTATCCAGAGCATTACAGAAAAACATTAACCATTAAAGACATCTTGCATCCTTCCCAGCACCCTTACCCTCTCAAAAGTAGGCAACAAATACACAATTCAAGGACATATTCACAAAAATAGACAGAGACAAGCAATAGAATCCACATCAGTAAGATCAAAAAACATCTGGCCAACCTCCAGGTTATTACCCGTCACATTTCTCATGGATTTCACATATAGATAATAAAAATAAAAGACAAACAAACAAACAAAAGACTTGCCTGTCTTTTGATAACTTGTGCATAATCTTCAATAAAAGGTCTGTCTGGTACCACAAACAGAACTATATACATTATAGAACTGGGAGGAATGTGTGTACTTGAATTCAATGCATATAGTATACATTATATAAAGTCTACTCTTCTAGGAGCAATATATACGGTCCACTTAGACCATAAGATGGCAAAATCTTCTTGCCGAAGTTTGAGATAATATGTCAATCTCTCCATTTTGTATATGTCATAAACTATGTCTATCCAGTCATCGATCAAAGGAGCCTGTTGCTTCAACCATTTATGGGTTATGGCCTTTCTGCCTGCAGCTAGTAAGATGGACAGAAGCTTCTTGTCTTTAGCATTCATCACTTTTGGAAAGTTGAGAATGTTCTTTTTAACACATATAAACAATATACATATATACAAATACGCCAGATATTTCTTTAATCTGAATTATATTTTGTCTTCCTTTGTCATAGTTTGGTTAACATTTCAAGAGAAAGTGTTAGTGTCTTCATGCAGCCTGGTCTCACAGAATTCCGTGAAATGATCACGAACTGGCGGCACAGAATGTGTGAAAATTCTGTGTGGCCACCACGGAAAACAATGGCAATGCAAAGTTAATGAGAAGATGACGTAGCATTAGGAGCGACTACGGTAGCGAGTGGTATGAAAGCCCGAAAATCCGCGTACGGAGGTTGGTTGGGGTGGTGGATGGGTCAAACACAGGACTTTCGCCCAGGAGAACGGGGATCGTGTCCCGCGTGTCACGTTTCCTAAACCCAACCGTAACCGTCCTGTTCTTCTTTTCTGAACCCGACCGTCCCGTTGTTGCCCCACGTGTCATGGAAACGTAAGCCCACCCACGACCTTTTTCTTAACTTAAAGGGCCTTGTTCATTTCACGGAATTCTTCCGTGGGCCCATCACGGAATTATTTGCGATTCCGTGAAACTGCCACAGATTTTGAGTTAAGGGGCCGTGTTCATTTCACGGAATTCTGTGAGATCAGGTTGCTTCATGTGTGTGCATAACTTTGTGAATATGAATGTCCATGAGTTATAACAGCATGCAGAGTGATCAATAGTCCCAATACAACTCTGCAACAATGTGGGATTCATGCTCACATATACCACCCTGCCATCATGGCAGGTGCTCATGGCATTTTTTTCTCCCTTTTTTTGTTGCCTCGCTTGGGTAAGATGATAATCCAAGCCTAGTCCACTGACAGACTGCAACATGATTCACTTGGACAGTGACTGACTGCACATCCAATTTGTTTCAACTCCAGAGCAGCAGCTTATTATCTGAAATGCATGAGATGTCTGCGCATGAGAGGCGTGATCAGCTGGGGCATGCGCTGGGGCTGCTGGGAAAGTAATCAATAAGGGATTGTCTCTTGTAGTTTAGGCCGACACATTATGACAGAGCTGAAAATTAAACAGGCAGATATTAATAATAATGGAAATCAGAGGCTCATGGGCGAGATCGGGGGGAGGGGTAAAACTCAAAATACGTATCATGTTCGGCTGTGGGTGTATGCGTGCGTGAGGGGGGAGGAGGGGGAGTATACTTGGTATTTGTTTTTTTTTCTTTTCTGGAAATATATGTGAAATATGAGACGTGTATGCAACACTGAGGGCTGAAGTGTTGATGTCTCTGACTGTCAGCATTGGCAAATATTACAGTGTTCCTCGTTTAACTCATTAGAAACAATCACTAACCACAACCATTGAAGCAGGTTTACATGTCTTCTAGTTTTATAGTGTTTCAGGTCCCAAAAAGTAACTTTTTGGCAGATGTTTTAAGCCCCTTGTGGGTTTGCTGTATATAACTGAGCAGTAAAAGTGAATCTAAGATTGATGCTCATAATAAGAAACAGCTGACATGACACAAAGGCAATCAAATGAACTCTATCTGACTGTATAGTGCATGCATAAGTCATTATTTAATATGGGCTTAATTAGCCTACCGTTATTTTCCATGTGTCCACTCCATGTACACATATGTATATGGCACATGCAGCAAGCATTCACGGCTTGGCTCGTAAGATGTTCAACAAAACAAAAGAGGCTTCTTGCTGCGTGATATAAGAGGAGTCATGGGCAGTAAGAGTAACACAGAGAGACAGACAGACAGCTAAAGAGAGATCCCCTTGCCTTGTCAATTAGCCGTGGCAATCCGTTCCTATTGTTTGAGCAACAAACGTGCCACTCTGGGTGTGTGGTGGTATGTGTGGGGGGGGGAAGAGTTAACAAACTGCATTACAGGCCATTACAGATGCAGTGTCATTGATTATTTATACCCTTATAAAATGCCTGGCTCCCTGGTGGACCAGGCGTGCTTGGCTAGCTCTGATAAAATGTTCCCTCTAAATCACCACACACGGGGCAAACAACACACATTGAAATGCATAAGAGAGTTGAGTGACAAAGTCCTGCGTGTATAATAGATGTGAAAATCACTGTATCAAGAACAAGAAATAAACTGTTGTGATAGCTAAAGCCTATCACTACATCTTATTAAACTAATAACTCTTTGTGTTCCCTGTTTTTTTTTTTTGACGTCTGATACTGTACGTGTGATATGATTAATTTTAGATGGAGGAAGCTCCTTCTTGGGAAGAAAAATTGGACAGTAGATCACATCCCTCCTGGAGATTTGTCCACGGTGGATATTTTGCATTAGTTAGCAGGGGAGCAGATGGCTGGCTGCGACTATAGTCGAGACGCTCAGCACTTTTTTTTTTAACTTTCATGTTGTAGGTGTCTGCTCTGGAGCAGGACCTTCTCCAACCAGTCCCCTCACCAAGGGAATATTCCCTGTAAGATATTAATGGTCGCCCTTGCCGAGCCGACCACCTCAGCATAAAGCCCACCGGGCCGCAGAAACGCAAATGCCACACCTTTCAAAGCGTTGCTTCCTAATGACACTACACTGACATTGTGGCGCCTTCAAAAACTCCCTGAAAAACATATATCAAGCGCTTAGTCAACTAAAACAGCCGTGTAGTAATTTGACACTCTGCCCTCTGAATATTTGTTATTAGTGAGATGTATTGCTGCTCGTGAAACGCATCCTTTATCATATAGGTTAAAGGTCCAAATGCCAGATGTCCCGCAGCACAGCGAGTAGAAAAGCATGCAAGAAATACCCGGTATGTCGAGATAGTGACAAACGCATGCCAAGTGAATTGCAGAGAGGTAAAGTAAGTCCATATTGGACACACTTCCCAGAACACGGAAAGTATGAAAGAGAGGACAACATCTTGTATCATCTATCTTCCTTAAATGCTGAAGCCGTGACAAAGTGGATGGAGAAATTATGATAAATGATAAGACGTATTTAGTCAATATCTGTAATTCTCTTTCTTCACTCTGCCGTGTTTTTTTTCTCACCCCTCTCACATTGTTTAGTTGAAAAGACACCCGTTCATTTAAATAGCACTTTGAAGGCCAGATTGTGATCAAATTGAAATGGGCATTGTACATGTTAATATCAATATCTCCACCCAGGAGATAGATTGTCAAGGCGCCTCTTTGTGAATTTATATCTTATTTACACAGTGAGAGAATATCGGAATGCCACACACTGTAGGTGTTTCTTTTAACCAGGCTTTCCAGAGAACGCAAATGGGAACCAGCAGCATAAAAGGACACTTTTTTTTAAAGATATAAGGCATTCTTGTAAATATTTGACCACGTCGTCAATGAATGAGAATGAAAAAAACTTTTAGATTAAATTAAAAGAAAACTACATTGCACACACATTGGCCAATTCAACAAAGAGAAACAATATCAGCATACTACAGGATCAACGTTTCAGTAGCCTACTGACTTTGGGTTAATGTCATTAAATAATTGTGTAACGGATCATGAGAACGGGGTCATGGATCATATTATGTCTGCATTTCTTTGTCCATCTGTGACATGCACAGTAACACATGATGTTAAACACATTTTTAAGAATTGTAAAGAAATTAGTTTTACCTGCATTTTCACAACTGAGTCTACTTTTTGGGAGGAGTTTGGGAGGAGTTGTTTCAGGCATCTGGTTCAAGAAGGAAATGTAATACATTGGCAATTTTAGACCCTCTTTAGGGGGGCTCAAGCCCCCCTAAAAATATGAAAATTAAACAAATTTAAATAAAAAAGAATTCATTTAAAAAAAAAAATCAATTTAAGTGCTTCAAGTTAGAGTTTGCGAACTTGTTAGAGGACAAACAATGACAGCCTTTAGCTGAGGCTCTATCTAATCTGTCAGAGGGGGAGCGGGAGACGGTTTTGAAGTTTAATGTTGGTAGTCCACAGAGAAGAAGTTGGTAATTTCATGGCGCTACCCAAATTGAAACGTCAACTAAAATTGCTGAATGTTAAACATTGTGTCAAATTGGTCGTTATTACTGTGACTTATAAAGTGTCAGGTTTAGTTCCATCATAGTGTTTATAGTGTCAAAAAACGTTAGCTGGCGTTGTTCTTCAGTAGCTAGCTCAGAGATTATCGACTAATGAGATTCCTGATTTAGCAAATTACTGATTTTTCTTTTGCAAGGCACTGTATCCGTGTCACATTTTCATTAGGGGCTGAGCCCCCCTAAAGGTCTGATCCTAGAATCGCCCCTGAAATGTATGCATGTATGTACAAAAGCACTTCCAAGACTTGGATGGGCATAACACTTTCTGAGTTAAAGGAGAACTCCGGCCGATTTTTACCTGAATCTTGATCGCTAGATGTCTCCGAGTACTGTCGATAGGAATTACTCTTCTTCTTCTTCTGTTTAATGGTAAATTGCAGCCTGGCGGAGCATTAAGGCCACCTATTGTCGTCCGCCCGGGCTTGTTATCTCACTAACAGACGGCAGTATCAACCCGTTCTCACTCCGAACTCGTAAAATACGGACGTCTGGACAGCAGCTGTCAGCATCTGAAGCGACAAAAAAAGCACCTTCAGCATGTTTGTGGAATGCACCAGGGAGAGCAGCAGCTACATGGGGTTTGAAGATGACGTAGCACTAAGAGCGACTACGGTAGTGAGTATGAAAGGCCGCACGTGTCATGTTTCCTAAACCCAACCGTCCATTCTTGTTTTCCTAAACCCAACCGTCCGTTATTGTTTTCCTAAACCCAACCGTCCCGTTATTGTTTTCCTGAACCCAACCGTCTGTTCTTCTTTTCCTAAACCCAACCGTCTCCCGCGTGTCATGGAAACGTAAGCCCACCCACAACGTTTTCCTTAACCTAACTGTGTCAAAAGTGATGCCAACAGGCCCGACCAAGCGCGTTTAGATAAAGCGCGTTTAGATATGACGCTAAAGGAGACTTTTAGCGTCAATAACAACAACAAAGGCACCTGACCAAGCGCCCGTATTTTACGAGATGGGAGTGAGAATCTGTTGGCAGTATTAATAGTTGTACTTATCAGAAAAAAGAAAAAAAAAACCCATGTATATATTACTTTTATATAGTTGTTTCGCCGTTTCAATAATAACCGCTGCAGCTTCCTCATGCACCACATTCACAAGTTTGAAAATACGTTGGTATGGTCCCGTAGCTTCCGCTCCGTAGAAAAGATGGCGACCGTTGAGTGCGAGTAGTGTCCAGTGTTTCACACTCAATATTTATGACCGCAGCATTTGAGTGCAGCATCCAGGTTCTCATAGTGCACTGCATTTGGCCACACTTCGTCAGTGTGAACGCACTATGTGCTCTAAATAGCAAGTGTAATTTGAGACACCGTATTAATTATGCCAGTTCCAGGAATGCGGTACTGTGCATGCAGGCCCACTCGTTAGTCAAAAATAGATTCAAGAAAACAATACTTTACTACATTACAGAAAGGTGACCAGAATATATTAATGTGAATGTACACACAATGTACAGTGTGTATGTTATTGTATTATTGTACGCTATTGTATGACTTACAATTTTTGTATGCTGTATATGCATAGCTATTTTTTTTTTCCTGCAATAATATGATATTGTAAAGTAGGGGCAAGACTTCATAAGCATTATGCTTCTGCCTGCTCCTTCTCAAAGTCATCCTGTTTTTGTTCTTTGATGGAATCGGATGGATTTGTATATGATTGCGTTTTATCTTTGTGTTTGATTTGATTTTCTTTTCTTTTTCTCTTTTAAAGTATGTTGATTGTTCGAGATACATACAAAAACTAAACTAAACACCTGTGCTTCTGCTGCTTTAATGGGTTTAATGCTTTAATTGGAGTCACTGTTAAAATCTTTAGTGACCACTTGTGTATTGGCACTGAATAGTGGCCCCATGTAGCCAGTGGGTAAGAGGAAGTGCTTTGAGCTGGCAATGAACTGTGTGAGATGTGTGTCAGTGTGAGCCAACCGCCCTGGGAACACGAGAACACAACAGGAAGATGAGTGAAAAGTACCATGCATCACAACGCAACATCCCATCCAAGGAGAAAGACATGATGGAGGCTCATCATGTGTAATGCATTTTTACCCTGCACTAACCCAACTTTTGGGAATCCATAAAAAAATTTCAATTTCCAGCACAGGATACCTGTGAAACATCTAATTATACGACTGAGGGATGATTGAAGGGTGTAGTAATGGACTGAATGGTGACGCTGTGAAACACCTTGTTACAAACTGTTTCCTGGATGCTATCAGTCACAGTGCAGCGGGGAAATACTCCAGCAACAGGTAGCTAACAGGTAGTCAACGGATTCCATCCTCTCCATTCTGTGCTTTAACACACAAAGTGAGAGAGTCCAAAGGGAAGGAAAGGACGAGGACGGGGACGAGAGCAAAAGACAAGGGGATCATACTGCCCAAAAAATGTTTGCAGAGTCGATATTGAACACCGTTGTTGAGGTTACTATTTATCTCATGCCGGCCAAGTTGGCACGCACATCTGGCGCTGGGTACTTAGTGCAATTATTTATGATTTCCTCCAAGATTTAAAAGCTCTTCGCCCGGCCTTGTAATGCAGTAACTGATTGCACTGCTAATGTAATTAAGGGGAGATTATGATGTCCACGTGGCACACCAGATGGTGGCATTCACAGCGATGGGGGAAGGCACAACTGGCACACCACTGCACAAGGGCAGTGAGGCGCAGTCAGTCGGAGCAGTCCAGACTCCCCACCAGACGGAGGAAAGTATATGTGTGTATGCATGCGTATGTGTGTGCCGTGCATGCACAGATGCATGTGAGTGTATGGGTGTGTGTTTGATGATGAGTTGAGCGATAAAGTGTAAGCTGGTTAGATAAATGTATGTAAAATACTACCAAAGACGTGACTTAAGCTAGACTGACTCTCTCAAAAATGTGCCATTTAGGTCAAATAAAGACCCGCTGTTTGATCCTGGAAGGTAATATATATTATCTCTAAGGTTTTTAAGACATCTACTCTTTACTACAAATGTGAAGAATTACAAAGTGAATCTGACAGTTCCTACATTTTCAACTTGTGCAAATCTGTGCTTTAGCCAAGAAAACAGATGGCATAAATGGAAAATTAAATCACATTTGGCAACGTCATCATGTTTCCAGAGATTTGTCAGCCAAGGCAACAATGAGACTGGACCAAACTGACCTTTAATTAGAAGAAAAAAAGCATATTATAGAGCCTTGCAAGGTTGTATCCTATGGGGGCAATAAGGGTATGCTTCTTAAAGCTTGTTATTATAAGCTATTCAGGAGACACAGGGATTTCTTTATGTGTAGACAGAAAAGGGAGGAGGAGGGGGTTGAGGGTCATATATGAAATGAGACCTGCAGATTTGTACACAGCCCATAATGGGTTCATACGGGTGACGGGGACATTGGGGCGCAGTAGATTTCCCAAGTTGAGATAGGGATATTATTACTCTCGGGGTGGCAACACAAAAATCTCCATCTTCGGTCCCCAGAGTAGTGTCAGCAAATTACAAAACACAGAGAATGACCTTTACGCACGAAAAGAAAACCTTTGCTGTTTTTGTTATCATTTGGGTGCAAAGTCGTTCACTGAGGTATAATTTTGGTCCAGGGGCTCTTCTGTCATCCACTGATTACCACTCAACAACATTGTTTAGACTCACCATATGTGTATGATATTTTGTACATGATCGGATGATCCAGTGTTTATGGGGTCGACTTTAACTGAGGTGTGTCGTAAAGCATACACGAAACAAAGCGTGAACAAAGAAATCACAGTTTTAATGAACCTTTTCAAAATGCCAGCTGCAATGCTATGCATCCTAAACTGGCTGCACCCCCACAGAAATCTGCCACAGCCATCATTCATCTTACCCCGCAATCCTTAGCATGCGATGTGCCGCACATTAAAACACTGTAATAGCTGATGGCTTTCACAGTTAGCATGTGCTGCTGATATCTCCAGACTCTCGATGAGTGTTTCATCACCTATTCCATAATTAGACCATTACTTTAGCAGGTGTACCTCTTCTCAGCCGGAGCATGTGTTGTGCATGTGTTTCTTCCTATTCTTTTTTTTTTCCACTGACACCTGAGATGTTATCTTATCAACTTCAGCACGGCCTCAAATTCTACATAAAACGAGAATGCCTGTTTCCGTAGGTTGTCAACACCTTGATGTAGAAACGTGTTTGCAGGATTGTGTGTATGTGTGTGTGTGTGTGTGTGTGTGTGTGTGTGTGTGTATGTGTGTGAGGTGGGTGGTGGTGATGATGGCCGGTGTTACATGATCTGACTATTGTAGAAAGAGATTCTCTTCCACCATGCAAATGTCTCTGCTACAATAATTGGCACTGTAATCAGAAATCAGAATCAGAAAGCCTTTGTCATTGCATAGGAATACAACAAAATCAGTTGTGACACTCAAGTGATGCATTCCAACCCAAAAACATAAAAAACACGAGACAAAGTGCATTCAGTGGGATAAAAATGTGATAAATAAATAAATATATGGACCCACAGAAGCTACACATACATCCATGATATGCTGCTGTGGTACATGATCTGAAGAGCACTGTTTGGCAGCAGGGTGGGGTCTTTCTAGTTGTTGTTCTGTTAATCATATATAATAATTCTCAGTTTCGAGGACTATAGCCATCACTTTATTATTAACATGCAGAAACTCTTAGCTTCAATGAGCTATATTTTGCTTCCAAATATATTCTCACTTAGCTGAATTTAGTCAAATAGTCAAAGGTTAAGTAGATACACAGTAAAATTCACTTTTACAATTTGGACTATAAGACCATTATATTTTTATATATATATTTTTTTGCTGAGAGTTAGATAAGAGGATTCACACCAGCCTCATGCCTGTACAGTAAACATGAATCTACTGCCAGCAGCCGCTTAGCTTAGCATAAAGCCTAGGCCAAAGGTAACAACATCCACCTACCATCACTATAAAATCTCACTGATTCAATTTCAATTCAATTTTATTTATAGTATCAAATCATAACAAGAGTTATCTCGAGACACTTTACAGATAGAGTAGGTCTAGACCACACTCTGTAGTTTACGAAGCCCCAACTATTACAGTGGTTGCCTCAAGAGCAAGCATTAGCAGTAGCTATTGCGACAGTGGCAAGGAAAAACTCCCTTTTTTGTTAGGAAGAAACCTCAGACAGACCCAGACTCTTGGTAGGCGGTATCTGACGGCACCAGTTGGGGTTGTGGTGAATGGTGGCAATAATAGTCATAATAAAGATAGTGAAACAGTGATCACAATGGTAGTCGTAGTAGTTCATGTCATAGTAGGGTACAGCAGGGCGTGGTAGCTGAAGGCTCTGGCTCCCATTCTACTTTTAGAGACTCTAGGAACCACAAGTAGTTCTGGGAGCGCAGTGCTCTAGTGGGACAATAAGGTACTAAGAGCTCTTCTATGTATGATGGTGCCTGACCAGTGCTTTGTAGGTCAGGAGAAGGATTTTAAATTCAATCCTGGATTTTACAGGAAGCCAATGCAGAGAAGCTAATACAGGAGAAATGTGATCTCTTTTGTTAGTTCTTGTCACAACACGTGCTGCAGCATTCTGGATCAGCTGGAGGGTCTTGAGGGACTTATTTGAGCAGCCTGATAGTAAAGAATTACAGTAGTCCAGCCGGGAAGTAACAAATGCATGGACTAGTTTTTCAGCATCGTTTTGCGAGAGGATGTTCCTGATTTTGGCAATGTTACAAAGATGGAAAAAGGCTGTTCTTGAGGTTTGTTTTAAGTGGGCGTTAAAGGATAGATCCTGGTCAAAAATGATTCCTAGATTTCTGACAGTAGTGCTGGAGGCCAGGGCAATACCATCTAGGGTAGCTATATCTTTAGATAATGAAGTTCGGTGGTGCTTGGGTCCCAGCACAATAACTTCCGTTTTGTTTGAGTTTAACATCAGAAAATTGTGGGTCATCCAGGATTTTATATCTTTAATGCACGCTTGAAGTTTAGCTAACTGACCGCTTTCGTCTGGCTTAATTGACAGATATAATTGGGTGTCGTCTGCGTAACAGTTAAAGTTAATTGAGTGTTTCCTAATAATATTGCCTAGAGGAAGCATATATAAAGAGAATAGAATTGGTCCAAGCACTGAGCCTTGAGGAACGCCATGGTTAACTTTAGCGTATTTGGATGGTTTATCGTTAATATTAACAAATTGGGATCGCTTAGAAAAATAGGACTTAAACCAGCTTAGTGCGATTCCTTTAATGCCAACTAGATGTTCCAGTCTCTGTAACAGGATGGTATGGTCGATAGTGTCGAATGCAGCACTAAGATCCAACAAGACAAGTATGGAAACAAGTCCTTTGTCAGCAGCAGTTAGAAGGTCGTTAGTGATTTTCACCAGTGCCGTCTCTGTGCTATGATGCATTCTAAATCCTGACTGAAAGTCTTCAAATAGACTATTCCTATGCAGAAAGTCACACAATTGATTAGCGACTACCTTCTCAAGGATTTTGGAGAGAAACGGGAGGTTAGATATAGGTCTATAGTTGGCTAAGACCTCAGGGTCGAGGGTGGGTTTTTTCAGAATAGGTTTTATCACAGCTACTTTAAAAGACTGCGGTACGTGACCCGTTAATAAGGACATATTGATCGTATCTAGTAATGTGGTATTGACCACGGGTAGTGCTTCTTTAAGTAGCCTTGTTGGAATGGGGTCTAAGAGACAGGTAGTTGGCTTAGCTGAAGAGACCCTTAACATTAATTGTTGGAGGTCTAAAGGATAAAAGCCGTCTAAATATGTATCAGGTCTTATCGTTCTCTCTAGCCCTCCTGCGCCCAATGGTGAGTCGTTAGAAGCTGTGGGCAGAAGGTGATGAATTTTTTCTCTAATTGTTATAATTTTATCATTAAAAAAGGTCATGAAGTCATCACTGCTCAGAGCTATAGGAATAGATGGCTCAACAGAGCTATGACTATCTGTCAGCCTGGCTACAGTGCTGAAAAGAAACCTTGGGTTGTTCTTATTTTCTTCTATTAGTATTGAGTAATAGTCTGATCTGGCATTTCTGAGGGCCCTCCTATAATTTTTTAGACTATCTTGCCAATCTACACGAGATTCTTCCAGTTTGGTGGAACGCCATTTACTTTCAAGTTTTCGTGAGATTTGTTTTAATTTGCGAGTTTGGGAGTTATACCAAGGTGCTAGTTTCCTTTCCTTCATCATCTTCTTTTTGATAGGAGCAACCAAGTCTAAAGTCCGTAGGCAGGCCGTAGCAGCGTCTACAAAGTTATCAAGTTGGGAGGGACTAAAGTTAACATAACGGTCCTCTGTTATATTAAGGCATGACATTGAGTTAAGTGCTGTTGGAATATCTTCCTTAAATTTAGCTATAGCGCTGTCAGATAAGCATCTAGTGTAGAAACTTTTATTTAATTTCGTATAGTCTGGTAGTAGGAATTCGAAAGTTATTAAAAAATGGTCTGATAATAAAGGATTATAAAGGATTGAACTGATGAACATATTTTATTGTTTAAAGGAACTGTACTCAGCTATATTCAGCACATTAATATAGCATCAAACAACTATTTGAAGTACTATGCAAAGATATAGTGGAGTAATGGCGTCCTGAGCAGAGAATGAAGTCACACTCCCTCTGTGTGTTTTAACCAAAGCTTCTTTGTTCTTTGTTTTGATAACCGGTCCGGCTGTGCATGCATGTTAGTGCAGTTTGTTCATGAAAAAAAATGTAGGTATTTCACGTATTGGGGAATGGTCTGTGAGAGCCACGTGGAGAGTTAGAGTAGAATATAGAATATATACTTAATGCTGTGAAAGCAGGCAGTGGCATGTTTGCCTGTTTAAATTTCCAAAATTAAAATTAAAAACTAACACTTGCCTGCAAACACAGGCACGCTTTTGCCTCTTCAATTAACATCAACAGAAAGTGTGGAGGTGGTGAATGTCGCTGGTCATATGAGGTGGCAGTTTTCCTCTGAACGTCTCATTTCTAATTAATAGAAGCGTTATAAAAATGTAAAAAAAAAAAAAGAAAGAAGGAAAAACTGATCACATCATGTGCAGCCATGTAAGCCCATAAATACATTTCACAGTGTGTGGCCCCAATGAAGACACCATACTGGCATATGGCACCATGTCACAAAACGGAGCAACAAGTTTTTGATTTGAATAAATTAGGATAATAGTTGCACAATGAAATAATTTATTTGATTGGTATAATGGGGATAGAAATAATAAACTTGGTGATGGTAAAGCATCTGTCGCCCCTTGGTGTTTTGGACAGTCTACAAAGAGGCTTTCAAGTTTTATATATCCTAATGTTAGAGCTAAGCTAATACATTGCTCTTTATCTTACTTTTATCTGATTACAGTAATGACATGTGATGATTAGAGAGACAACCAACTGTCAGAAGGCGGGACCCGTAGATACATTCACATAATGATAGTCATTTAGTGAAGCACAACCTTAATTTAGTTACCAAAGCCAAATTGGATCTCAAAAGTTATTGCAAAGAAATACACCCACGAGTCAATGTGGCATTGTTGGCAGAGGCCTTTATTCTCCGTGTGTACACAATTCACACTGACAGCGTGAATTGGCACATTTAGCATTCATATAGCTTTCTGATGGTGCCATAATAAGATGTTCTCTGTTGAATTGAATGTCGAGAGTCCAGTGCCTCTGTGCTACACTTACTGGCTGAGCAGCATGTTGGGATTTTTATCAGCAACTCATGATAGCTATAAACACAAATAATAATAATAATACTAATTTTAAAAAAGCAACTGCAGTGAATAATTGTAATGGGGGGGAGGGGGAAGGGGGTGGATCACTGTAAAGAGTTGACCTCTGCAATAAGTAAGCCAAAGTAAAATGGCTATGATGTGAGATTATTTTTTGGGGCATTTTCGGGCTTTATTTTGACAGGACAGCTGAAGACATGAAAGAGAGAGAGAGGGGGGGATGACATGCAGCAAAGAGCCGCAGGTCAGAGTCGAACCAGGGCCCACTGCGTAAACCTCTATATATGGGCGCCCGCTCTACCAACTGAGCGATCCGGGTGCCCTATGATGTTCTTTTTAAAGTTTTTTTCCAGAAAAAAAAAATGACAGAAGGGGATTATATCTAGAAATTTATGGGTTTTGTTGTATGGGGTTTATTCAAGGGGGTAAGCGTCTCCTCACAACCCGAGCCTCCTATGGCGCCATTTTGATGCTAATAAGCCATCACCCCCCGTTAGCATTCCATTGACTGCCATTCATTTTGACGTCACTTTGACAGCGAATAACTTTACTAAAGCGTTTAAAGACTTTATTTGTCCATTATTTATTTCTAAAGAAACACGACAATGTATAAAAGGCTCCATTACCTTGTATCTCACGTTATGGCTCCGTAGCAACCGTTTTTGTAAAAATAGGCTAACGATTGTGTCATAACCACGCGACTTACTGTTGCATAGTAGAGGAATTACCGTATAGTACAGGAGAAGCTCGCAGGCAGTTTCGACTTACATTAGCTGTTTAAAGCCCATGTTGAATGGTTTATTTTCTAATGAATTTGCGCAATTTGCTTGTTGGTAAGAAAAATTTAAACTGTTACCCAACAACATCAAATACAATGGATATCACAAAACGGAATAAAATACGAAAAAGTAGTACTATTTTACAGCTGTTTGCAATGATTCTCTTTTCCCCCACAATGCATTGCATTACGTCACGTTGGGGAGACGACAGACGAAAGCCCCGTCTCTGTTCACTGTCTATGGGCTCGGTCTGTGCCACTAGTGTTGCAAAATATGGCTTTTGGTCTCGACCGAGTCCATGTGTCTTTATTATGTGTATAATATACACAGCTTGGACGGGGATGCTGTTCGGCTTTTCACAAGTTTAGACAGCTAGCTAGCTAGCTACGCCGACGTTTGCTAACGTTAGCGCAACAGCGTTAGCCTAGACTGCTAGTTTGGTAAATATTACAACTGCCTTCGGAGTTTCCTATATCTGCATCCACGTTGTCAACATAAGACATGTTGCGTTAGTGCTCCTTTTGTACCATAATGTTATTGAATGAAATGTTAAGCTTCGCTCCTACGAGATGGGTGGGTTTTTGTTACATACAAAGCTGACTGGCTATAGTTAGCCTGTATGCTAGCAGAATTAGCTAACGTTGCGTAACCAGCCAGCAACTTCGGCAATCGGCATTAGTTTCGGTGAGCTAACCACGACAGTATTGTCGCCCACAATCAACCTCTGCTGCTAAAAGCAGTCAACCTGCAGTGATGATTGAAATAGAGACGCTTGTGGATGTGTTAGCTGTCGTGGTTAGCTCGCCGAAACTACTGCCAAAGCTGCTGGCTGGCTACGCAACGTTAGCTAATTCCGCTAGCACAGGTGTGTAACGTAGCTACCTAACAAAAATCCACCCATCTCGTAGGTGCCAAGCTTAACATTTCATTCAATACAATTATGGTACAAAAGGAGCACTAACGCCACATGTCTTAAGTTGACAACGTGGACGCAGATATAGGAAACAACGAAGGCAGTCGTAATATTTACCGAGCCGTCTAGGCTAACGCTGTTGTGCTAACGTTAGCAAAACGTCGGCGTAGCGTTAGCTAGCTAGCTGTCTAAACTTGTGAAAAGCCGAACAGCATCCCCATCCAAGTAATAAATAAACACTAGGCAAATATGTTGTTACTGGAGCTGGTAGGGTCCATCAAAACGTGATATATCTAATCGAAAATGTGTTTACAACGTCAGGGGATTTCACAGGTTAGACTGACTGGCAAGTTAGCCCATAGCTAGCATGATGCCTTCTATTTCTAGATCTAGCTAGATTACTTATCTGAACTAACGACATGATCACTGTCACTAGATATAAAGAAAACCTTGACTTTCACTCGGTGCTATTCACTGACAGTAAAAACACCTCTTCCTCATCCCAGTCAGTCACCATAGTTCTAGTACTAGGCTGAGGCACGTCTCCCCAACGTGATGTCATCACCGAATTGCGTTAAAAAACCCACTAAACGACTAAAACGGCGAAAACTGGCCTTAACACTATTTGGAGACATTTTTAACAATGATATACATATGTTGGGTGCTTTATGTACCCATTAATCAACAGTGATGGTTAACCTGCAACATGGGCTTTAACACTAGAACGGCCATGACGGTCATTTTGACCGTTTTGAAATTTATATGTGTAATAACTTTGCTGAATAAAAAAATACAATCCTGCTGCTGCCTGACTTTTCCTAAAAGAGTCTGTATTTTAATTTAAAATTGTTTTTATATACATTACACAAAAGGCAAAGAAAATACAGTCACTTTTACCTATTTCGGCCATACACGGTCATATTGACCGCTCGGATTTTCGCGGTATTGTTTTTCATTTTTCGCGCAGTTGAAGATGCATCTTGGTTGCTTAGTAACTACCATAGTCTCTGTCAGAGCAACGTAACTAGCGGTCTCGAGTAACAAGTGTGGGTATCACCGATGGGCTGAAGGCAAAGCCAGAGTCGGTAACGTAGGCTACTACGGCGTGGAGGCACTCTGTTCTGAATCAGAAGGCAAACACCGGGCGCTCGCTCTGTGAAAGGCGCGGAACACGTAGATGGCCGGTGGCTGTTTACATGTTCATATAACTTTATACATCCTCGAACTGGCTGGAATCGTTGCACACATCCTCTCCAAGGAGTGCACCAGCAGTAAAATTGTCCGGAAGAAGTTCATGCAGCAACTGGCAGAGGAGCTGAGAGCGGAGTTTATGGAGGAAAAAAGGGCCGCGGCTCACGGTCCGAGCAGCGCTGCGCACCACAGCAGACACCAAAACGGAGGCAGTGCCAGGTTAGGTTATAGCTAAATGTTCAAATAAGATACTTATAATTGTTATTTGGCTGTTATGAGTTAAGTTGAATGAATTTCCACACCATATTTTTCGGGATATGAATGTATGAAATAATTACGGTTTACTATGCCATGATATGAATAATTGAAACACGTATTACTACTCAAATGTATAATTAAACTCGTAAAAATGTACATTTCGGTGTTATTATGTTTTTTCTAAAGATATCCTAACACAATACATAATACAATATTGCAATTAGGTATTTATCATGAGAGATTATAGAGTTTGGAATCTGGTGGTCAAAATGACCACTCATGGCAGTTCTAGTAGTTATGGAATTCCGGCACTTCTAGTGTTAAGTTTAATTACTAATGTTAACTAGCATTTTAGTTAGCAATAATTAGCCTGTGCCTATGTTATCTCCTTACATATACCTACTCTCTCCGTCGCTGTAAGATTGGGAATGATTGAGATTTCTCTTGGCACAGCTACCAGAAGACTTCCAACTTTCAGACAGGTTGCTCACGTCACATCTACGTCGTCTCTCTCAGTTGGAGGCTGCGCAGTAACGCTTGGTGCTCACCGGAAAAGTGCTTCTAAAGGCCTTCACTGGTCTCCGTCCAGAGCAACGGAATCTGTTGGTCCATTCTTATATACTGTCTATGGATTTATTATCAGTGCTTCCGGCAGGGTGATGCGGGGCAAAGTCCGAAGTTGAAAAGGTGACAGCTGGTCACAGCACTCAGGAGATCGACGCTTTAACCAGGTAAACAAAAACCAAACAAGAAATATTGTGGTGTGTGGATATAGTTTGACTTTCTTACAGCACAGGAAGTTTTTAGTGGGGTTACAGTAATTACTATTAATTTAGCCTATATAATCAAACATACATTTGTAAAGCAAAATACACTGTTGTAGTAAGCTGCCGTGAGTCATGTGGACCTGTGTGAAACATGTAACCTTATCACAGTCTAACTAACTAACTTACCTGCAATGTACTGTATTTTGAATGTGCAGAATGTTCGAACATGAGCAGAAAGCTTGCCGAAACACATCTGAAATATTACAGTCCAGGTTTATTAATTCATTAAAATGAATTAATGTATCATTCACATGAATAAGTGCCACATGCACATTTAAAAAGGTTACATCATCAACAAAAGGCGCAAAAGAGGAGGGAGGAGTAGATTATGCCTACATGTGTGATGACTCACTAGAGATAACAAAAAGTTAAGATACAGGAGAATAAACATTTGAAAAGAAATGTAATGCCATGTAGAGCCTTACTGCATTATATTCCATTATGTTTTTTATATTTTCGCCTGTCTGTGTCGCTCACCACCGAAACGGTACTCATAATGGCAAACCCCATAGACTGTCGTGCTAAAATATTTTTTTAAGCTAATTTGTTTGGCCTTTTCTTGCTTAGATTTTGTAACGTGTATCGAGAAATAGACACAGTAAAATCCATTGACCTAGTTATTGTAACCAGGAAATAAGTCTGAGGCTATTTGCGAGGTGTCTGTTATGTTAGCAAGCAAACTTTAGCACAACTGCCCACAAAGTACTGCTTGCTGGCGAAGTTACTGACAGAAAACGTTACTGACATATAGACACTTTACAAACGGATAACCCCGTCATTGTAACCAAAATATGTCTGAGTTTATTTGCAAAGCTTATGCCAGTGAACTAGCATGTTGCTACTCCCCACAGTAGGCTGCTTGAAACATCGACTATCAACACTCAGGACGAGGTGACCAATCACAGTCCTTGCGGTCTGCGTCGCCTTGACGCAAAGTTACAATTTTTTGGAGGTGCACAATAGAATACTATATTTTGCCTGAAAATACAAACCATTTTTTAAATTAGGTAAGCAAACATTTGGATCTGCAAAATCTCTTTTCATAGGGAACTCCCACACAATAATACACTAAATAGGCTTGTAAGAAAATAAAATGTTGTAGGCTAACTAATACATCATATTATAATAGCCTAAGTTACTTATCTATGCTCCTGTCAGATCTCAGCCTGCTCTATGGATTAGAGGCAATGTAAAAACGTATTGCGAGGTAATGTTAACACAGAACTTTCTGCGCTCAAGGTATTGAATGGTTGGAAAATCTACAGTGTATTCTTATGATTCAACCATACTAAAAGAAAAACGGCAGTGTATGTATAGGTAGGTGTAAGACTATATAGGTAGCTCGTAGAGCTGGGCAATATATCCATATTATATCAATATCGTGATATGAGACTAGATATCGTCTTAGATTTTGGATATCGTAATATGGCATAAGTGTTGTCTTTTCCTGGTTTTAAAGGCTGCATTACAGTAAAGTGATGTCATTTTTGAACTTACCAGACTGTTGTAACTGTTTGCCTTTACCCACTTAGTAATTATATCCACATTACTGATGATTATTTATCAAAAATCTAATTGTGTAAATATTTTGTTAAAGCACCAATAGTCAACACTACAATATCATTGCGGTATTGATATCGAGGTATTGGTCAAAAATATTGTGATATTTGATTTTCTCCATATCGCCCAGCCCTAGTAGCTCGCCCAATCTCCCGATTTTAATTCTTCCTCCACTTCTTGCAGTCGCATCAAGTATCCGCACATGTTGCGTTAGTGAGCCAGTGTGCCGCTGCTATACCTGATATCCCGCATCCTATTATCAGTATTTTAGCATCTACACTCATAGCCATGAGCCATTGCATACGGTTTAGTAGGCTGACAGCTGACGATGCTGAAGTGTGAGGAACTGTGACGGTGAGGGAGATAGAGTGAGTGATCGCACCTGAGCTAAAAAGCAAATGACTGCGCCTCCGTCTGAAGTTTTGTTTGTGTTTGTTTATTGTGTGAAGTTTTTGCTGAATAAATTAACACTTAGACAAGAATGTCATTGTTAACATTAAAGTTCCATGTAGTGGGTTTTTTTATGCAAGTGAAATACTTTTTTTAAATGAAATTCTTTACGCGTGTAAAAATATGTATTTTGGGTATTTGTAATGTTATATATTGTTCCATGTTCCAGTAATGAATATTACAGACACAGCCATTCAAGTTTGTATACCATGTGGGAATACACAGTTTTACTTTGGAGCTGAAAGTAAGTTTGGATGGATTTTTCTTTGGTCTGCCTGGATGAGTCTCTAAGCCTTGATGTTGTGCTGGAAAACAAAGCTCATTTTGAACAAATTAATGTTACAAAGAGATCCTTCATTCTATTAGCTAATTTGCTATCCTGTTTCATTTGAATAAGTACGGCTATCTAACATTTGTTAAAGAGACAGCTGTTTCTGGAGTAAATCCCCTAATTTGATCTGCTTAATTGCAATAGATTTTGTAAACATCAAGATTGAATGCAGCAACTTTGTCAGTTAGTACAAGAATGCTTTAAACCTAATCTAATAAAATTGCGTAAGGGAACCATTGCAAAGCCACTTACCCTGTAAAAGGCTTGCATACCCATTAGGGTAAAATTCCCTTGGACAGGAATAGATAGCAATTGATTGGGACTTCCTTGAAAATATGTGATCACTCTAACTAATTTGTGATTTGGTTGGTCATTGGGTGGTCTCCAAATGCTGTTTTTGTCATTGGTCTCACTTGTCATTTGATCCTGGATTAGGCGGCCACTTTTTCTTCTAGATCCTAATAAGCCTCATCAAGAAGTCAATAATGTGGTCATTTTAGCCAAGAAAAACCTTGTCGTTCTCCATTTAATGACCCTGAAGGGTGCAACCCTTATTTAGTTTCACTAGCTGTTTTTTGCAGATTTATTTCAAAGTTTTCACATTAAAAATACTCCCTCTTTTTAACTGGACTGTCCCAACATTGTTTTTAACACAGTTCTTTCAATATTTATATGCACTGAATATCATGATGTATCTAAAGTTCCTTTTCTTGGAGGAAAATACACTGTGGATCATTGTAGTGCGTTTTCTCTGGTTGAATGCCAAAAGTCTGTTTTTTTTTCTTACACAGCTTTGACATGTCTGAAGTGAGCAACCAGCTGCCCACAGACCCCATCTCTGCAGTTGGAGTAATCACTTCACCCAGCAAGGTCCCTGATGGCTTCTGTGTTGTGAGTAATCATTTTGAACTGTCTTGAAACACATAGTTTGATTTCATACGCTTGGATTAAGCCTATAAAGTTGTTTGTATCTCCTTCGCACACAGGTAAAATAAAAAAGTAAGTGAAATATTTATAATATTATAAACGTTTTGCCAGCATTATCACAGGACCGAAATGTCATTGATCAAAAGTCTAAGATGAAATATAATCCTTTTATTTTGGTAAGTTTTTTTTGTTTTTGCTCTGTGCCTGTAGTTGTAACTGATTGTATAGCATAACTTCAAGCCAGGATGTTGGCAGCCTTCCAGGGTGTTTTTTGTTAGAGCTGTTAGATGACTTATTCATAAAGTTTACTTTGATGATTAGGAACATTCCCTTCCTGACATTGTTGCTGGTTGCAACCAGTATAACAGACACACCAGAGGCAAAGATTTAATGATGTTTGGTTGATGCCCACCACAGTCCTTTAAGTGTACCCCCATTTAAGTGTACCTTATATCCAAGTACCACAACAAATGTGTATGGATGTAGTGCAGCAGGATTGGCTGCTTTATGTGAACCTTTGGTTGTGAAAGAGTTGGAGAGGGTTTAAAACAGAAGAGGTTTTATGAGTTAAGCAAATCACAAAACAAGCTCCAGGGCAGATTTCTCTTCCTCTCTCTCGCTTCCTTTCAGACTTCTTCTTGCTTTCACCCTGCACCCCCATTTGTTTGGCCTTTTCTTGCTTAGATTTTGTAACGTGTATCGAGAAATAGACACAGTAAAATCCATTGACCTAGTTATTGTAACCAGGAAATAAGTCTGAGGCTATTTGCGAGGTGTCTGTTATGTTAGCAAGCAAACTTTAGCACAACTGCCCACAAAGTACTGCTTGCTGGCGAAGTTACTGACAGAAAACGTTACTGACATATAGACACTTTACAAACGGATAACCCCGTCATTGTAACCAAAATATGTCTGAGTTTATTTGCAAAGCTTATGCCAGTGAACTAGCATGTTGCTACTCCCCACAGTAGGCTGCTTGAAACATCGACTATCAACACTCAGGACGAGGTGACCAATCACAGTCCTTGCGGTCTGCGTCGCCTTGACGCAAAGTTACAATTTTTTGGAGGTGCACAATAGAATACTATATTTTGCCTGAAAATACAAACCATTTTTTAAATTAGGTAAGCAAACATTTGGATCTGCAAAATCTCTTTTCATAGGGAACTCCCACACAATAATACACTAAATAGGCTTGTAAGAAAATAAAATGTTGTAGGCTAACTAATACATCATATTATAATAGCCTTTGGTTGATGCCCACCACAGTCCTTTAAGTGTACCCCCATTTAAGTGTACCTTATATCCAAGTACCACAACAAATGTGTATGGATGTAGTGCAGCAGGATTGGCTGCTTTATGTGAACCTTTGGTTGTGAAAGAGTTGGAGAGGGTTTAAAACAGAAGAGGTTTTATGAGTTAAGCAAATCACAAAACAAGCTCCAGGGCAGATTTCTCTTCCTCTCTCTCGCTTCCTTTCAGACTTCTTCTTGCTTTCACCCTGCACCCCCAAACCCTCCCTCCTCACCCAGTTTTTATCTCTTCCTGCTCCACCCTACACACCCAGCTTGTTCTAATCTCTGGCAGATGATGGTGGGTTGGCATCAGAACGGAGCCACTGGCAGGGAAACTGCATACACACCACAAGGTAGTGACAAACGGAGAGAAACCCCTATCAGACTTCCTCCTCTGCTGCTCCAGTGCGCCAATACGTTTCAGCTGATGTGCAAATATTGTGCATGTTCTTTAGGGCTAAAAGCTAGTCGCTGACTGTTAATGGCACTGGTTCATCTCTGCAAGATGCTCAGTAAATTGTTAATACTTTTTTGTTAACCCCCAAGGCACTACGGCAGCGGTTTGAAATTTAAAAATAGTTTGTACTTAAGATAATGAATTGTAGACATGTTAAAGGTTAAAGGAATAATGAAATGTCGTCTTTGTGTCACCTTGTGTCACTTCATTAATCAGCTTTGTTTTTTTTATTTTTTTTTTATCATGATTTAGATTATGAATTCAACCTGACACATTGCCACAAAACGATGACTAGTGCACACTGCATGGTGCAAACAAGTGTACATCTGAAAATCACTGACGCACTGTGATTAATACCCAAACTGCTGTCAAAAATGTCAAATGCAAGGAGCAGTATTTCAACCCGATAGTGTATTGTATTATGGGGATTTTTTTGTGGAATATCTACACAACTTTATTATAAATTGATCCCCCTCCTTCTCTAGCGCCACCATGAGGTTGAGGCTTTACAATCTGTACCATACGACACCCTCTGTCCTTAGACCCTCGACGGAAAAAAACTCCCCTCCCAATAATTCTCAAAAATTATGAAATGGTTTGCCATGAAACTTTATACGAATATGCATTGTGCCCAGATGATTAATACCTTCAAAAACGATTGACATTCCCATCAGCCTCAGCTGTACCTTGTTAGTGCTAATTAGCTGTTGTTAGCATGCTAAACTACATAGTAATGGTAAACTTTGTACCTGCTAAACATCAACAATTTAACATTGTGATTGTGAGCATGTTAGCATGGTGACATTAGCATTTAGCTCAAAGTACAGCCTCACAGAGACATTGGCATGGCCGTAGACTCCTTGCTTCCTGCCTGTGTGACAAAACAGGGTTACGCTCCAGATAGCTTAAAGCCTATATTTGATACGACCACGACGTTTAGTTTGGGTTAGTTTTCATTTTTAAAAAGAAAACATATCTTATCATATATATGAATCAAAATCTAGTTCAAGTTAGCCTCCGAGATAAAATTCAAGGCCTTTCAGACTCTAAAGAACTATTTCAAATGCATTTGTCCCATCTTCAAGAACATCCTTTGAACATCACTATGCAATTCTTTCATCTCCAGACTTGAAATACAAACAAAAATATCAACACTCTGAGAAGGGGGAATTCTCAGGATATTACGCTGTATTGATTTTTTTTTTCTCCTTTCATACTAGACTTCTTTTAGAAATCCTCCTTAATACTGACTGCTTACCATACTTACCATACGTTTTATACAGCAGATCAAAGGGATGATTAACTCTTTTGCTCTCTGATACGATAGGCTCACATCTCTGAACTTGAGCAGGTTGTTCCAACACAAGAGAGCACAGGCCCAGATCAAACACTGTTCCTCTGGGATCAGGAGCTTTGCTGAAGCACTAGCAGCCACCCAACATCAAACGCCACGAGTAGACTTGCGCACATGCGCACTCTGTGCAGGGGTTGCAAATATGTGTGTATTTCAGATTCACCAGAGCATTTGACATGGTAGGCTCATAAACGTATTACTTAAATGTAAGTTTATTTGTAGAATTCCAATACTAGCTTATGATTAGCTAGGATGTCCAGGCTTATAAACCCAATAGCTGATTATTCGTTGTAAAGGGAGCATCTGTACTTTAGAGGTATGGTTTGACATTGGCTCATTTGCTTTCTTGTCAAAAGTTAAAAGAAAAGATAGACACAACTCATGTCTGTACACTAAGTCCCAAGCTAGGACCTCAAAGCGCTTAGCTAAGCGTGAAGAGTAGAAGCAGGGGGGAACAGCTAGCCTAGCTCTGTCTAAAAAAAACTGTCTAAAACTCAAAAATATGTATAGCAGGCCCTCTAAAGCTCACTAACTAACATGCTGTATCGCGCTTGTTTAGTTCGTACACAAACCGGAATGTAAAAATGTCTTGTCGTCATTGTGTGGTTGTCAGACAATCAGCAGAGACAAACAAGAAACACTCACAGCGTGTGAGTCCCTCTAAAAACCACAAATTGTTGCTTTTGCAGTATGGACAAAAAAAAATAGATGTGTGTTAATAAGTGAGCCTTAAAGTTGCTCGTAGCCATATTTATCAAATTCAGAGAGCCAAGCTAGCTGTTTCCCCCTGCTTCCAGTCTTTAGCTAAGCTAAGCTAAGCTAAGCTAATAACCCCCGGCTCTAACGTTAGCGCTATTGAATCAGTCTTCCCATCTAAATCTCAGCAAGTAGACTGAGAACATTTCCCAAAATGTCAAAATGTTACTGAAAGCCTTTTTTATCAGTCACTGTTGCTTTAGTTCTAGTCAGTTTATCTATTTCCAGCTGAGAAAAAGCATTTTTTTTATTTTTATTTATCAGGGACATGCAATAAAAATGTTTCTCTCTTCAGTGTTTCTGTTCTTCTTTAAAGAGACCTGTATGTCTTCTCCACCTGGCTTTACTCCCCAGAGGTTTTTTTGATTGTATACCTTGATATCCTTTTTTAGTCACAGCTGTGCTTCTCAGTGCTTCATAGCAACTTGCTGGTGGTGTCTGTCTCTGGAGATCCTTTATAGGAGTATTCAGCACCCCCTAAAGACTTGTTTCTTTAGTGGGCTTTTAGATCACTGTGAGCTTTAGATTTTAGGAAGTGGCAGTTAAATCTGTCATTGCATTCTAAATCAAATGTTACAACCACATTTCAATATCAGAGCTGCGACGTTTCTTATCAGACATGTTGCATTCTCCACATTGAAGTCTGTGTAATGATGGAGCCATATGCCAGACTTGAAAGTATCAGAGAGGAGCCATCGCAACTTTACACATGCTTTTTTTTTCTGCCGTGGCTCAGCGGTTGGCGTTTCACATTCAAGCTGCGTCGCATCCTTGCTGCCGGCGGCTGTGGCAGGATGATGCCTGAGGTGCCTCCTAGGAGGACCGTGCCCTCGTTACTCCTCAACTTGACTTTGGGTTTCACAAAGCGAGCCCTTTGTTTACGCTGACAGGATGCGCTGGCTACTGACCTGGAAAAAGTGGCCAAGACGGGTTGTCTTGTAAAGAAGAGGGAAGCTGGTGATGTATAGGCTCCTTCTGGGACCTTTCATGGAACTGCTGTTGGAGACGCCCAGCAATCCCTCTCTCCGCTCATCCTCTGCTCTTTCTCTTTTTCTCTCATCCCACTATCTATCTTTGTTCCCCACTTTAGTCTCTGCTCTCATCCCAGCTAGTCACTGGTGGTGTTTCATGAATCCCCCCCCTCCCCCCCCACCCAGTCACAGAGGTCATTCATCATTATTGTCAAGGGGGTAATGTGGGTGGTTGGGTGCAGAGATCTATGACTTCTTCATTTGAATAAACCTCATTAGATTGACTCTTCTTTGTAAAGGATCCCTTTAGAAAATAACTCTGGCAGTTATTTAGGTGATTCTCACATGATAGCCAATGGAATATGACGCTTCAGCCGAACGTATTCTCCGGAACGATGGAAGAGTCTGTGCAATGCAGTCTGCAGGTTATGTTTTGCTTGATGCATTCTGCCCTGCATACCTACATTTACATAGCAATGTGGTGTTGGTCCTTGAGCTTGACTTGTGGTGCCTACATGCTGTCAATATGATGCAATCTATTTTTTTTTACTGACTCCACTGATCATTTACAACTATGAAAGAGCCTATTGTACAAGGACGAGCTGCTCAGCTCTTAGGATTTTGACTTATTTAGGCATACACATGAAATGGCTTTAAATCCTCAGTAATTTATTCTTAGAAGACTTGTCTCATTAAATCATAGAAAGAATCCACACAGGGCGTAGAGCAGAAAAAAATATTTAAGATGCATATGCAGTGTTCTCAGTTTACCAATGTGTTGCTCAAGGGGTACTACGGTAGGTTTAAAAAACAAAAAATACATTCCACATTTACCCTTAATATATAATCCCTGCTTTCCCACTGAAGCACATTGAAGTTTGGTTTTCCTTGTTAGAGCAGATCCTTGTCAGGGCATCTTTAATCAGCCTGGTCCCGAGGGATGATATTTTTAGCCACCTTTTTTGGAGGCTAAGACTCCTTTACCCACGCAGAGCACTAATGAGATGGAGCGCTAGTGTAGGCAAGCGTTAATTAAGGCTAGTATGCAAGGGAAGAGGCAAAAGCAACACGCTCATGGCATACATACATTAACTTTATCCCACCTCCTGCATGTTTTTTTTTCTCTCCTTGTTTTTTTTTTCTTCTTCTTTCACGTAGGTTGCACAAACAACAGATGGCTGTGACGCCGACCTGTGGAAGGACGGCTTATTCAAATCCAAGGTCACTCGCTACCTCTGTTTCACCAGAAAAACTGTAAGTGTGAATGCAAACTTCTCCCTTTCCCCTATGCATTCTGCACTTCATACGCAACACCTTTTTATATTGTTGTTGTTGTTGTTGTTATTAGCCAGAATATCTTAATGCACTTTGCACTTTGATCAGTGAAAGTCCCATTTAAAAAGGCCAGTGTTGGCAGTGCAGTTTTTAACTTTTACATATAATGAATTTGCATGCATATTCCAGATGAATAATACCTCGGTGAGATATTTTTCATGTTTTACGTCCTCCTGAGGATAGTATTTATGTTTATTCATGAAATAACAAAGAGCTGTATTTTAACTATTCCAATTTATTCAATCAACAGTGTCCCTGTAGAGAAAATGGTTACCAACCAGTGATTGTTGAAAGCAGATCCACATATAATTGCGATTGTGAATGTAAAATGACTCCTTTTCATGTACAAAATAACTCCACAAAAAGCACTTTTAGTACGATTGTGCTATGTATAGAGCTCCCTAATTGACTCGTCTGTGGCTGAAGTGATCTTTGAATATTTCTCATTAATGCTGTTGGGTCATTTTTGGACTCTTCTCCTGCCTGCAGCCTACAGCTGATGTGTTGTTGCATGGCTGTCAGCTGCTCCGTGGCCATAAATAACACCTACCTGTCTAACCTCAGCTCATACAGCTTACTATTGGCTGTCTATTCAGTTGTTTCCATGGGTTGCAGGTAGATAATGCAGACAGTGTAAACAAAGCCTGCATTTTTGTTATCATCTTCCATTAGCTCAATTTTAGGACTTAATCAAATCATTATTATTCTTTTTTTTTTTTTTTTTTTTACAGTATGTCCTCTAAAAGCCAGGCAACTAGGCAGTGGCTGCCTCGTGCCTGAGCTCAATCTGGTCCTCAGTTGAGTATATAGCATACAAATAGCTTTCTAGTTCCTGTATATTATCTTAAAATGTGTGTCCACATTGTTTTAAAGACTTTGACAGTAACAAAACATGACAGAGCCATCAACAAAGGCTATTTTGTCTGCCACTCATTGGAGCTCCCACTGTAATTGTCTATGACAAAAACAGATTCTGTAAAATTAGCCCCTGAATTATGTGGGGGGAAGTAAATAGTTTGTGATTTGTCATACTCTAGGTTGGAGGTAGAGAGCCCCTTTTGTCAGGCCCTGATTGAAGAAATCTCTCCAGGAAAAAGGGGGGGGGGACACTAAAAAAAAGGTTCCATGCATAGTAATAACATTCATCCATATTCCTCCTTAAGTCAGTATAAAAAACTATGAATAAAAAATGTATCTAATGGTAATGACTGTCGGGCAACAGTAGCAGTGAAATCCAGCCTTTTCGGACGCATCAAGTCACGCCTGGCTCGCCCCACTCTCTACTGCCGCTGTGTATTATTGCAATTTATTATGGCAAAAAATGAAAATGTAATGGGAGGCAGGGAAGAGTCATGCTTGAAAATGTCAACTGCACAGTCCCTGATTGTTTTTAACCAGTCCCATTCTGTTGATTAGACTGCCTGCTCTGTCTCCCATCATCCCACAGCTTCTCGCCAAAAGGTTGAGAATGATTACAAGTTCACAGATGCATTCTCTCATTGCAAAAAAAAAAGAAAAAAAAAGAAAGCTATTAGAGAGTAATTACTTCAGCTATTTTGTCAACCCTTCTCTTTAGAGACTTCCCGAGCTTTTAGTAAATCATTGACTCTATTATCTCTACATTTTCTTTCCTGAGACCTCCAAAAAAATGGCTAATCTTTTTTTTCTTTTTCTTGCTCTCTGTCCTTTTAAGAGTTGAATTTGCATACGTGACTCTAAATGTCCTGCCTGCGCTCTATCTTTTAGGGGCCTGACGTTGTTGTGGACGTGAAGCTGATTGACATTAAGGACGCGTTGCCAGAGGGCTTCACACCTGTGGGAGAAACATGGGACACAAGTAAGTAAACAGTCAATACCGACCACAGGCTCGCTCCCCTCCTCCTCTTGTTTTTTCACTCTCCGACCAGCTTATGCGGAGGTCCTCGGGGGCAGCTTTGCTTGAGATAGTGAATGTTTTATGGGTGCAGGTTATCTTAATTTATGGCAGACTGTGGGAATAAAATAAACATGTTGCCCTGGAGGTACAAGAGAAGAGAATCATGAGTCATTGTTTATCTCAGCTGGAGCTGTGCTTTTCTTTATGAGGGGCTTATTTATTTATGTATTTATTTGGGGAGAGGACGAGTGGATGGGGGTTATCTAATATTAATGAAATGCATTCCCCAATGCTTTAGTGCTTTTTGAGTGCTATGTATTTCCCCCTCACTATCCATGCCTTGGAAATGTAATAATATTTTTGGTGTGAGGAGAGAGGACAGCTTGTTTATTATTTTTATTATCATTGCATTTACACTGCACTTTCTAGTGTTGCAGGGGAAATAAATGAGCGAGGCACAGATGCAATATAGGGAAGCATGGCAATGTTTTTTTTTTTTTTTTTGCCAGAATGAAGAAAAGAGATTATGTTTTGTTTGGCTATGGTGTAATTTCATGTTTTATTACTTTTATGTGAATCCATGTTTAATGTATACAGTACATGTGACATTATGTATGAGTTTCTATCTAGAATATCCAGTTTAAATCCCTGTTGTGTACTAAAGCTGATGGAGGATACACTTGCTTCTGTCATTTTACTTACTAAAATGATAAAAAGAAATTATAATAACGCATGTGGATATTGTGGCTTTCCGCTGTCCAGTTATTTCCCTTTAAGCACAGCAAGTCGCCCAGAGGCTGATATTACCTTGTCTCTTATTCTGAGACTGATAATGAATAAATAGCAAAGCATAAGTGGGATTTGTGAATATGTATATATTATATAAATTCCTGTCTGACACCCTCATGTGTATTTGATCAGAGGAAACTGCCACGAGGAAGAAGAGGCTCTGCGTGAAAATCAGCCCTCGTGCGGCTGCTGTGACGGCAGTGTATGACATCCAGATCACAGCGAAGTCCAAGTACCATCTTGTTAACTACACCTGTATAGGGTGAGCTGTTTGGCACTGGAAATGAATGAATTCATGATGTTTTGTATCTTCTATCAATCACCATTACTTGGTGATACATTTTCTTATACTGTATCATAGACTGTATATTAACAGACAGAGCATGTGTGACGTCACCCATTGGTATGTGGAGATCTGGTTGTGGATGTGACGATTTTAGACGAGAGGGAGGAGTGAGGGAGGAGCTGCTTACACTCTACGTTACGTTACACACTTTCACTGCAATCACATCATAGCCACGCCCTAAAACCGCCCCTGCTTTATTGCCCATTTTAAAATCAACGAGACCATCATTCAAAAAATGAACATCATTCTGTGTTGCAGAAGAATTAAAACTAGCGATTGAGACCATAAACTCATTATAAAGATGTTTACTGAGGTAATAAATCAAGTGAGAAGTGGGTCACTTTCTCATAAACTTCTACAGAAACCGAAATCCTTTTGCAACTGCACGTGTCGCCCCCTGCTGGAAGTCAGACAGAATGCAAGGTTAAGGCACTTCGCCGAACCGGATGCGTTGTCCATTAATATTAACAGTCTATGTACTGTATGCATGAAGGATTACTGGCTGTTTAAAACTAAGTGAAACACTCTCTGTACGCCTGTTCTTCGTCTTTCCACAGTGAGATAAACAGTATGGGGCTATGGTACCGAATGGGAGATGTTTCTCAGCATCAGTCATCCCAGGAAACGTCCAGTACAGCTAACAGTGACGCTCCACCCAACACAGCAAGGTAACATCATACATTCAGCAGTGCCTCTTCAAGTTGAACTCTCCTTTCTTTTTGATTTCACGCCCAGCGTGCTCTTGAACTGTTGTTCCGCTCCTGTACCACACGTACGACAAGTGACGACACAAGCAATTGATCACTCCCGGGCAATCTGCTGTAAAAGGTTGTGGCTGGACAACGAGGTAGCGAGGGTGAACCTGGAGAGACAGGCTAACTAGACAGGATCCCCTGAACAAGAACACGAGTTCAATGAGGGCTAAACTCCTGCTATTTGTGGGCTGTCCCGGGAGGCAGAGGCAGGCCGCTCCTCTGACTGCCGGTGACAGGAGTGTTGTACTGTGCAGACAAAGAGGAGGAGATGTAGCCCGGAGAGCGAGCGAGCGACAGCTGCAGAGGAAGGGAGGAGAGCTCCAAGATCTCCGCCATGCTGGAGCGCGTGTGTCCCTCCCCCCCCCCTCCTCTGTTCATGCTGCTCAGGCTTCCTCCGCCTCAGGCCTCAGAGTGAATGGAGCAACCCTTTGTACTGTGTCCAGATCAAACAGCCCAATTATTTATCGCAATGAAGAACTGGGGATTTCCACAGCAAATTGTAAATAAACAATCGAGACTCCTTTCGGTGTGGCGGCGCTGCGGAGAGAGAAGCTTTGGCACGCAGCGCTGATGGGTTTGCCAGCTTCAAGTGCTATGCTTTGCCATCCTGCGCCAGGCTGACTAAAAAGCCACTTAAAAGCCACAACAGGCCGGAGCGGTGGATGCCAGCAGGCGTATTTAAAACAGAGCTTCTGTTCACATGGCCACTCAGTGGGATGGGAACAATAAAGCGGATAGGCGTGGAGTCAAAAACCCAACTTCAAATAGAGTTTTTTTTCGATTCGTCCATGTTTGGGAAATCGATGGTCAATAATCTTTGATGTGTCGAAGCGCTGGTGAGCGCTCAGGCCCATGTGTTCGCCTTAGCGACTCTTACCGGTAATCCTCCGTTCTTTTGAAGCCCACTTTCAAGTTGGTGAGGCTCAGAGGTTGGAATAAATTGCACCTCGAAGCGACTCCTGATGCCTGCTGAGATCACAGGCTGCTGTTTTTGTATTAACATTAAAATTCATTCCACAGTCAGAGAGTCTTCTTTTGAGAGTATTTCCATCCATAATGCACTGACACATAAGGACAGGACTGTGGGCAATTTAGACAGCGGCAGTTCTTTGATTATTTATCTGGCATCCTCTCTGTGTAGTTACATGCACTTTAGACAACCATACATACGGCTATACATATTTCTGCAGTTTCTTTAAAGTCTCATATTAGATAGTTTGACACAGTGATTTATAAACAGCTCTTCAAAACTCACTGATTGCTCAGGTAAGTTCAGTGGCGTAACTGTCTGGGTAGTATCACCCCACTGTACTTTGTTCATATTCAGCAAGAGAAAACTCTCTCCTCCATGCCTCCTTCAGGCTATCTATAACAACTTTATGGCCTTTGGAGAATAGCACCTCTTAAATTTAAGTGCTCTTTACAGTCGGTGGAAAAGATGTTTTAAATACAGTCAATAATGTGTAAATCTTTAATGACCCTTATAATTTTGAAAGCTGCAGTGATCCCTCTCAAATGTTAAGTTGCCTCAGGCAGAGCGAGCTTGTTAGAGTTGTGCACAAACGAACAACGCAAATCAGGTTGTTTTTTATATTCAGCAGCGCCGTGTGCCGTACACAGTAACTGCAGGGTGTTGCATCATTATGGGATGCACAGAGTTATTGCATCAAGGCTAAGGTGTTGTATTTGAATTGTTTTTGTATTGTTTTGTCTGTCTGAAAACAGGGCATCTGCAACTTCTGAACATTTTTCCAAAACAACGTCTTTTTTTCTTTAGAGTTAGAGTTAGATTTAATTTACAAAAGTCTGATATATTATCTCTTTCTGTATCAGATTGCGAGCTGTCGGGAGATGTTAAGTACGGTGGCCGACAGGGGCAAACGCACTGCAACTTAATGACACACATGCAAATAGACAAAACACAAGCAACATGCACAAGCACGCTGCAAATACAGAAACGATGCAAAAAGAAAAGCACACAAACTCTGAAAACAGAAACGATGCAAAAAGAAAAGCACACAATCCCCGAAAACAAATGTAACAACAACAAAAAAAACGCTGCATCCAGATTACAAAACGGAAGTTCTCCAGGCCTCCAGGGGGAGCGCTAAGTGGAACAGCTTGATTTTCGACCCCACTGAGAGAGAGAGAGAGAGACAGAGAGAGAGAGAGAGAGAGAGAGAGCTGAGCCGGGGCACGTTCAATCTCAGAACGGTGTGCACCGTTGTGAAACAGTGTGCAACTGCTTTGAGATCATTGACTGTAAATATTAAGTCTATGTTTGAGATATGTTTTCTCTCGTTTAGCGGGTGTGTCTCTAGTTTATTGGCTCAGGTCACAGGTGATACTCAATCAGCAGAGACGTGTCTGTAAACTCGTGGTAATAAAAAAGCAGAGCGCTCTCTCTCCCCATGGGGTCGAAAATCAAGCTGTTCCACTTAGCGGCACTTTAAAGAATTATGGCTGCAACTAATTATTATTTTCCTTGTCGATGAATCTATTATTTGTTCAGTGTATAAAATGTCAAAAAGTAGTGAAAAACGCCCACAAACACTCCCCACTGCCAAAGCTGACGTCATCAACTTGCTGGTTTTGTCCGCCCAACAGTCTTAAACTCAGAAGATATTCCATTACCTCTGCCAAGGAGGAATTTTTTTGGCTCTGTTTGTTGGTTTGTCTGTCAGCAGGATTACATCGGCCAAGGAAGAACCCATTGCATTTTAGAGCGCATCCAAATCACGGGGCGCGTACGCTAATTACTTTTCACATTCGTTATCATTGTGTGATAGGGCATTTATGCAGAATTTGTGTGGTGTCAGAAAAATAACTTCCTGATAATATTTCATGTCATGCAAATACTGGAAACACCTGTCAACGTGTTGTTTAAACGCTCTGACCAATAAAATACAACACACCTTCTTTGTAGCGTCCATGTTGCTTCCTCATTAGCACTTAAAGCTCATGAACACACAGAAGTGGATAGAACGATTTCCCAACTTGGTAAATGGGACCATCCAAGCAGCAAGTGAATGCACCGCCAGCCTTGGCGGAGGTCTGTGCTCTCTGAGTGCCATTCCAAACTAAAACTAGTAAATGTTTGGCATTTTTGCTTGAAAAAATGTAATCGAATATCAAAATGTACTTAATTTCCGTTCATTCAACTAATTGATTAACAGCTCTAAAACAAATTCATCATTTTTAATTGGCTGATCCATCCAACCATTGTCTGCAATTGTTCCAGGTTGCATTCATTTAATTAATTATATCATGATGGAATTATTGTTATATACTGCTGGGAAGTACTGAAAATAAATGTTATATAATAATAAAGAATTCTAGGCCATATCTGCCCTACTGGTTTTCCATGATACGATAATGATTTGGCCAGTATCATTGTACAACAGGTCTTAGAAAGTCTTACATTTTAACTTGCTGGACCTATTAGACCCGAACCCTGCAAAAAGGAATCTTAGGACTTTGTAAAGGAATGATTATTTTTTCTCAGTTCAAGAAAGTTCAGTTGAAGTACTGAAGGATCAAGGATAAACACTAAACCTTAAATACTTCTTTCTTATTGGTTCAGGCTGTCGCACCATATTGAGCCACTAAAGCTGTTTCGGGTGCAGGCTTGTTAAGCAGTCTGCCGTTGCAAATGCATTTGAACCTTGTGTGTTTAACGTCTCTTTATCAAGTTTGTCTGAAGCGTCTCAACCAGCGGCCGTGTTCTGTTTTGATTCATAGCCGCAGCTTGATGTCAACCACTTTGGCATGTTCTCTGTCAAGACCGACCGTATCAGCCGCTCCCCTGACTTTATAATGTGGAAAACCTGCGCCATCCGGTCAGCCCTATTAATGTGTCCAGTAAAGTATCTTCCTCCTTCCTTCTCCTGGCCAACGCTGCCATTTGTTCTCCTGATAAAACTGTCATTGCTGAGGCTTATATCTGACCTCTACAGTGACTGCTAGCATAAATTAGCCTTGTCCTAATATTGCAATGTCTTTCGCTTCACTCAGAATCAAGGTTTTTGACATTTCTCTTAGAATAATAGGCTATTGTACACACGGACACTTTTTAAATCAAACTGTACGGCGATAAAAATGTCAAGGCCGAGTATCTTATTTCTTCTTTTTTCTCATTGCGTTCTGTAGTCGGCTTTTTCTTCAACACGTGAAGCCTAGAGAGTCATCGGTGTCAGAATCGGCACGCATATCAATACGTTTCGGATAGCACTGTCTTCTACCTGTGACACTCTACGCATTGCCGCAGCTCTGCAGGAGTATTGTATAGGCTTTCATTGCTCGCTGGTTAACCAAGACTTCCCACTTCACCACTCTTGAGAAGAAAGAGACACGGTGACTGTCAGTATGTCGCTTGACACATCTCCCTTCTGAAGTGGGGAAGAACAATCATTCCCCAGCTCAATCTTACTCATTACTTTTTTTCCCCGTGTTCAGAAATAAAGTTGCAAAAAGTAGCGTAGATCAAGCAAAAGGGATGCGGAGCGGTGCCAGGAGTGATCGAATGATCAGCCGAGATCTGATGGGCTCAGACTGTTCAGTGATTTGCCACCAAACTCAGAGAGATCCTCTTTTCAAACACCTGACACCGAGCTTAAAGGAGGATAATGATGGGTGAGAAAAGCAGCTCCCACAAAGCAGCTCTGTCGGCACATAGAGGAAGGTGTGGAGATGTTGTCACGGGAAAGGCTGGATGTGTGTCAAAACAAGAGCTTCCAGCTCTCTGTATCGCAGCTCTGGCTCTTCAGTGATATTACTCTCATCCTCATCTCACCTCTCCACTGACTACCGCTCGTCTGTCCCCACTGTCTCTCCTACTTTCCTTTTCCCCTGTATTTTTTTTTTTTTTTAACACGGATATATCTTGTCTTTATTCTGCGTGGAACAATCTAAAGAACACTATAGGAAGAAAAAAAAACCTAACTGTAATTCATGTTGTCGAGTAATCCCCAGTGTCGTGGTTTGCTTTGCCGCGCTAATATGATTTTAACTCCGGCAGATTTCATGGGAACATAAGACTCTTGATCTGCGTTGTAATTGCGTAAATCTTTCAGGCCGTGTTCCCAGTTTTACTATAATTTGATGAGGAACTACACTATAATTGAATATTCAAATTAGGGAATATGTGTCAATATGGCTCTCCTTGCCTGAAATGAGGATTAATTGTTGTCAAAACTCCAGTGGCCGACACAACACTGCTGTTGATTAGCAAATGCACTTGCCATGTTTTTGTTTTAAGAATTAGTTGTCTAATTGATTTGCCATATGTTACCCTCTCCAATGCACCTACAATTGTATTTAGAAATCACCAATTTGGATCGAGACAGTTTTGTGTTTTCAAACAGATGGGAAAGCAACCCTGGAGGTTGCCTGTGGAAAAGCATTTCATGAGCACATTTCCCCGGTTTCACGCCAAGTCTTCAGGGTTCTAAGTACCACTTTCACTTGTTCAGATACATAGATAAATAACCAGACTTAATATGTTCCTCTGTTGTCTTTGTTTACGCTGAGTACTAATTTAACAACACAAACACAGACGCCCTAAAAGGACATATAACCCCCCCCCCACACACACACACACACACACACACACACACACACACACACACACACACACACACACACACACACACACACACACACTCTCTCTCTCTCTCTCTATCAGTCCATGGGATGTCTCTGTGCTTTGAAAGATGTGTACCTTTCTTCCTCAGCAGTGGAATCAACCTTTGAAAGGTAAAAGAAGCCTGCGTTGAATATGGCAATCGTTCGCACAAGATTGATGCCAACCTTTTAAAAATTCACCATTGGCCTGGATTTAACATGGCCAAATGCTGATGTAAATGAGGAGGAGAAAAGTCGACCCTTTCATTGCAAATAAATCTGAGTTGCAGGCTTCAGCTCATAAATACCACAGCCTGTCAGAAGTCTTGTTTTATTGCTCTTGATGGAAATTATTGCATTTATTTATTTCATCCGAAGAGATAAGGCTTCGAAAGCCACAACTCCTGCACAGCACTCATGGATTATGCAGATCTGCCTTCAGTCTTAAATTTAAAGAATTTTGATTTTTACATCCACATATAACAATTATTATGTTTTCCATAAACAGAACACGATACACAAAACACAGTTCATTATTTGCGACTTGTCTGACATGTGCGTCGTGTCTTTTCCCAATTCATCATTTCTTATTCTTCTCGTTTACCTTGTTCTTTGTCTTTAACAACAAACTCTTAGGCCTGCATGTCCTCCAATCAAAGCAATTCCCCTTTATTAATGATAATGCCAACTACTTTGCATTATCATTATAAGATCATTTGTTTTATGATGCCATCCCCGGAGCTCATTCTACCTTCAGAGCATGTCATGTTATGCAGCTCTCTCGAAGCTGTGAATTATATTATTTTTTTCCTGCTTGCTGTGGATTTATCGATCCGTAGGGGTGAGTCACAGAGTGTAATTCATGATAGCTTGATTGATGAGGATTTCAATCTTATATGGTTTGTTAACTTCAACTGCCCACAAAGTGCATTCTGTGCTGTTTTCTGTAATACAAGGCCATGAAACGGTAAAAAAAAACAAGACTTCCCTTGAATAATGGAATCTCTCAGTTCCTTCAGAATTTACAAGATCCTGCTTAAATCCCCTCCGTTAAAGGTCTGTTCAAGCCCCTGGGCAGCTGAGGCACGCTTTAACTTTTACCATATTTCTCCTCTTTATATTCATCCTGTTATTCCAGTGCTCTGTTATGCTTTTAGGGAATGAAAAAAATAATTAAAAGCTACTGTGTAAGGATTTTCCATGCTTCCATGCTTAAGACATTCTCTTTCATTATATTTTAATGTCTGAGCAATGTGTCTTGGAATACAAATGTCCTCGTCAAACACCAAGTTTGCATGTGTTTGTATGTGTTTACCCCGATGGTCAATAAAATAGTGTTGATCAGTTGAGAGAACATTGTTGCTTTCTTTCTGCCAGGGCGAGGACCACGATCAGGCCGGACTATGAGCACCAGAGTAGTGGGAACTACACCATGACAGGTAAATGGTCTTACACTTTAAATGTCTGCAACTCGGCACCATTTATGACACTTTAGAAATTAGAGTGATTTAAGAGTTTGCCCAAAATGCGTCAGGGTTGTTAAACTGCTTACTTTTACTGCAAGACAAAAAGCTCCATGGTTTTGGAGAAAAGGTTCAATACTACCACTTGTGTTTTCTAAGTACACCCGAATGTCGTCTCCACGTGTGCATGATGGCGGTTCCTTTGGTTCTTGATCTACAAACGCTCTATGTCTAGATCTCAGCAATGGATACTGTACAGAGCTTTGCTTATCTGAGCGAACGTGACTTCCCAGAGGAGATCGGCATTACACTCAAGAGAACATTTAACAGCTGTCAAAGATGATCCGTCACCTGCCATACTTACCTTTGTACCGTGCATTGCACTGGACAAATTCTCCTTCTCTTTGTCAAGGAGAGAAACTCGACTAATACTACAATGCTCCAGGACTAAAACAGAAGAGAGGCTAATTCGTTAGGGTGCAGAGCTTAGCTGTGACAGCCTCAGAGTCAGAGCCGGCTGAGACGCTCCAGCCCTAAAGAGCGTGTGATCCACACGAGGTGAACGAGGCAGGCGGCTTTTTATCCAGCTGGAGAGAGACACCATGTGGTGAAGATTCCTCCTGCTGCTCATGCAGAGGCACACCCAGCATACAGCAATGTTACAGCCTGCCTTTTTAATACAAGGCTCCGTTTTTAAAAAAGTGCACATGATGGAACTGCATGAAGACTTAAAAAAAAAAAAAAAAGTAAATACGTAAATGACAATAAATGAATAATACGTCATTTTGTTGCGATGACATGTCATATTATAAGTTAGTCGAGGCAAGTGTGCAAAGTGTGGCCCTGAAGTAGCAGACATTAACACACAGCTGAGTGGTTTGGGCATTGGGTGTGCGATCCCTCCACTGGGACAGGGTTTGAGTGACAGTGAAGAACATGCACATACTGTACAGTACGTTGCCAGCAGTCATCACGTATCTCCAGGAAACTGTCCTCTGCAGCTGTACACACTCCCTCTTTCTCCTATACCTTCATGTGTCCCTTCATGATTTTTAAAAGAAGAGAGGATAATAGAGTTAGCCTG